>NC_079167.1:93270616-93368116 GCF_947568905.1 Ostrea edulis
CCATATTATAATACGTCCCGTCTTTGATTGATCACTGTTCGTTATTTTCATCTTTCATAAAGACATTAATTTATTACTAGATTTATTTTACTCCCGTGGGGATCTGGGTTAGGTCCTCTGTACCCCTTACTTTTCTTTAGAGGCAACTAAATGGGATGGTCCTTCGGGTGAGAGCGCAAAAACCGAGGCCCCGTGTTACAGCAGGTGTGGTAAATTAAAGATCCTTCGCTGCTAAATGACCGTAAGCGCCTACATTTTGCAGCATTTCACTGAATGGTGACATCTCCATATGAGTGAGATTCTCATTTTCGAACGGAACGTTAAACACTATACAACCAACCAACAAAAAGAATTGTGAATGTCTACATAATTGTATCACCACAGTCTGATAGGACTGTCCTTAACATGCATCAGTACAATAAATCTGACCAACTATTGACCAATTCTGGTCTGTGCGTATTGAAGGAAATAAGATTAAACTTAACCAGAGGAAACAATAGGACATACTTCATTCTACGTTTAATATTCATCCAAAATAGTAAAAATTCAAATTAGTCTAATGGTAAAAGTGTATGGTTTCATTTTCTCTTCAAACTAAAATATTTATGAACACTTTTGACACTGCTTTTATTCGCTATATTACAACAGCGAATTCTAGCGTGCGAGAAACTGCAATGGAGTGTTCGCTAGTTTTACGTCCCGTCGAGAATTTTCACTCATTTTGAGATGTCACAAGTTGTAGATGAAGTACCACAAATAAACCTATGATAAGCATCCAGGGCCGTAACAATGGGGTTCTTTAACGTGCTGGGGAACATTAAGTGGCACGAAATGAAATACATATACATGTATACAGCATTCGTGATGCTCATCTGTTAGTCAAAACATTTGACAACAGTTTTCAGCACGGACTCCCTTGGATTGAAATTCCAATTTCTAAATTGGTTGATTGATCGATTGATTTTTTACGCCGTTTTGGCAATATTTCAGCCATTTTACGGCGGTTAACTAACTGAATTATGTTTGATTGTGAGTGTTTGAGTTTCCCTCAGTGAGCCTACTCTATTTCTAAATTGGTTGTCAATCCACTTCTAATAGTTTTATTCTTATTGTATTAATGAATTAAAATGTTAAACATTTGGTAAAACGTATTCAACACAAAAGTCTAGAAGAGATTACCAAGGGAAACATGATTATGCGAGTTCAATTTTGATAAAACAATGAGCGGGTAATAGGCAAAATATTTATGCAAGATCAACTTTTCAAAATCTAATTCAACCACGCAGGACATTGATTGAAAAGATCGTTAAGCTTATCGAAACGCACGAGTGAGAACATTTTCAGCACGAACGCCATAGAAAACATTGGATTGAAATTCCAATATCTAAGTTGATTTTCAATCCACTTATACAGTAAGTAATTTATTTCCAATTTTGGTCCCAGAGAGCATACAAAGTTCCCATAGATAAATCATAAAAGAGTGATTATCCAAAAGATAGATGAAGAGTAAAATCTACAAGTTCATGATAAATCAACTTTTCTTAGTAATGAACAGCTATATATGTAATTGGCAAATTTTTCAATAATATTGTTACATTCGTTGCTCATAAGCCAGATAAATTTTTGTCTATTACACAGGTTTATAAAATTCTTGCACAAAATGTTCATGGACTCTATGAATGGTTTTCTTAAGTGTTGGTATGCTATGCAGTCAAATACAAAATGGAATTCATCTTCTACACAATCAGACTTGCAGAGAGTACATTTTCTCTCATTTACATGTGTTTGTGTGTAACGTCCAGTTTCAATAGCCAAAGAATGAGAACTGATTCTGAAATTTGTGAATCATTGCAAAACATGAGGATTACGAATTACTGAAAAATATTTTTCTCTACAGAATCTTGTTTTGAATAGTGCATAGGTTTGTAATTTACCAAATTGTTTGTCTGCATTGTCTGAGAGTGTATTACACCACTGATATTTAAATCTTTCATATAACTTATTAGTAACAATTGAAACAATATTTTTATCATGTATAGGGCATTGTATATCCAACGTATTCAAAATATAATGAATGCTACTGATCCAGCTGCTTTTGTTATTATCATATAATACATTGTTTTCAAGTACAGCATTTCTTAAAAAGGAATTTACTTTGGAATTTTAAATTTTTTGCAAATATTTAAAACAGCTTTTATGACATCAATATACATTGGGAATCGACCAAGTTCACCAAGAATAGCTTGATTTGAGGCTTTTTTTATGTACACCACAAATATATTTCAAAAATTTAATGTGCATTTTTTCACAGTACATTTTGTTAAAGTTTTCCACACAATAATTGGGGCGTTTTACAGAATTTATTGTTCCCCAGATTTCACACCCATAACGCAGCACAGGGTTTACAATATGATCATATAAGTGTATCAGGGTATGTATTTTAGGTTTAATATTTCCAAAACATTTGACTAATTTAAAATATGCTTTTAAGGCTCTTTTGTGGAGATCAAACTGACAATTTGTGAATGAGCCTGATGAGGAAAAAACAATTCCTAGATACATGTATTTACATGATGACACTTGTTCAATAATTTGATTTTTATAGAAAAAAATTTCAGCTGATTTTTTACTTTTGCAAAATATAATAATTTTGTCTTCTCGAGATTGACAGACGGGCAATATTTTTCACAATAACTTTCAAGCTTATTTATACACTGCTGAAGTCCTCGTTCAGATTTAGAAATTAATACTAAATCATCAGCATACAATAGACAATTTAGGGAAATGTCACCTAATTTAACCGGATCATCAATGTCATTAAATAAAGATGGTAGACCATTGATTATTATTTTAAAGAGATTTGGGCTTAAGTTATTTCCTTGTCTAACACCCACTTTAGATTCAAATGATGTAGTACGTTTTGAAGTTTTACTGACATTGAGTATGCCGTATACATATTCTTAATGACCTTATAAAAAGGCCCCATTATGTCTAGCTGGTGCAACCTGTGTAAGAAGGCAGAGTGTAAAACAGTGTCAAAGGCTTTAGAAAAATCAATCAAGCAAACATACAGTTTGGATTTATTATTTGTATATTTTTGAATTAGGGTTCTAAGTACAAACATGTGGTCACTAGTTCTGGCTTTTGGTTGAGAGCCAATTTGAACCTTATTAATAATATTGTTGGAGTCCAAATAATTTTGTAACCTGGTATTCAGTATATTAAATACTTTGGATAAACAAGAAGTTATTGTTATTCCTCTATAATTTGAGGGGTCATATGGACTATCATTCTTATGAATTGGTTTAATAAAGCCTGTTTTCCATTCCTCTGGGTATTTGCCAGAGTACAAGATAATGTTAAATAATTTTAGCATATATGGTAAAATATAATGTACACTGGTTTTTAACATTTCATTTTTAATGCCATCCGATCCAGCTGTTTTATTTTTAAGATGTTTTATTGCATTAATGACTTCCTTTTCTTTAATTGTATAGTCTAAAGAATAAATGTTTTATAAAATTTCTCCGACTTAGCAAGGAGATCTTCAAAGTATTTATTCCGAGTACTAAATTTGCTATCAATACTGAGTAGTGTAGAAAAATGATTTACCCACTGTTCACTAGAAATCGTAATGGACTGGTCATTTGTTTGCTGTTCTGCTTTCAAATCTATCAAAAGTTTCCAGTATGCATTTGGGTCATTTTCATATAGGGAATCTAACTTGTTTATGTGTAGATTGTTGTTCTAAAGTTCCTATATTTTTATTTGCAACATCGATTATATAGCTTACGGAATCTGAAGAAGGACCCTCTTATAATTGGGTCACTTGAAAAGTTTGAATACATTTTGCTTTTCCTTATTAGTTCTGAGCGCATATGGGCAAGATCCTTGTCATACCATTCTATGAATAGGGGGTTTATTACGTTTAGTTTTCTTACTTGATTTAATCTTTAGTGAGCACTTACAGGTACTATATAATATATTATTAAAGTTTCCCAATAGTTCATCAGTATCTATTGTTGAACCCATAGAACTACATACATTTTTTGCACATTCATCAAATCGTAATATTTTGTTTTTAACCTCTGAGCTATCAAATGCTTTTAAAAAAGCCATTTCAGAGCTTTTGTTCCATACATATGAAAACGGTATATTAGTGCAATGGTCTAAATTGGGAGCAACAATTTCTTCAAATGAACAATATGAATTGTAATTTTTGCATGATCAGAAAGAACTGGTATGTGATCACATAGAAGTATAACACATTATTGGCAAAGGAATTTGAAACTAAACAGTAATCAACAACACTATTTCCATTGTATTGGAAAGAGCTAAACTTTTCCGATAGATCACCAAATGTTCCGCCATTCAAACTTTGAAGAAACACACAAATCTATAGGGTCTTTTCCCCTCTCATTACATACATCATCATGACTGAATCTTGGGGGTAAATCGTAACCCACATCATCACTAGCTATAGGTACATAATAGTCAAAATTTACATTTTCTGTTTCATTGGCTGTTCTTGCATTCAAATCACCACATATTATTAAGTTTCCTAACTTGCCATATTTCATAACATCTGAATTTAACATGCTCATGACATCTAGGTTATGTCTAACTACATACGAGGAATTGGAAGCTGGTATATATACATAACAAACATAGACATCTTTGTTAAAACCAAAGTAAGTTTTACAGAGTTTTAGCCATTGAATTTCACTACTAGAGTTTTTCAAAATTGTGACCCCTTTTTTAACATCCTTGTTGATCAATGAAATCATTCCTCCAGAAGTAGGAAAACCATTTTCAGTTTTACGAGATATTCTAATTGATTCATAATTTTACAATAAATATCAAGGTCATCATGTTTGGCTTCTTGCAAGCCTAATATGTCATAATTAGAGATCTCCTCCAAAAAAGGTTCTGTCTGTTGATTTATCAAACAAGGAAATTTTTAAGGGGGTGAATGTTCCAACTTCCGAGTTTCAAGTGTTTTCTCACATTTCTGACAGTCATATCATCCGATAGAGTTCATCCCTCAGATTGTTTGCCAGGATGAGAGTTCCTCTCTTTGTTAGGTGTTTTTTTTATCATACAGGATGCCCCTTTGTGCATAGCCTCTGTAAAATAGGTTGCTGTTGTCACAAAGTTTAACACACGGATCACTTCGGAACGCGTTTTGTAGGGTGACATTTAGAGTATTTACTTTTAGGTTGAGATCTAGATCTTTCCTTGGGAGGCCAAGTGATATTAGAATTTTTTGTAGGGTGACATTAACTTTTAGGTTGAGATCTAGATCTTTCCTTGGGAGGCCAAGTGATATTAGAATTTTCGAGTTAGGGAACTTTGACTTCGTACAGGTTACAAGGTTCTGCAATTGTTTGGTCAAGACATCCTTGTCGTTGTTTTTCACGTCGTTGCAGAGAAGATGGTACATTACAACTTTGGGATCAAAATCTGTTTCCGGCTTCTTTTCCTATATGTATTTCAGGGCCTCCTCAACTGTAAATTTAAATGTTTCAGGCTACTTTTGCTGTATGTATTTCAGGGCCTTCTCAACTGTAAATTTGATCCAGCAACGAATCTGAAATTCACATACTTCACATTTGAGGTTCCAATAAGGAGAACTTGTTTTCTTCTTAAGTTCCGTTTAGGATTCATCGCTTCTCATCTGTTCATTTTATTCTGTTGAACAGTTTGTTGTGTAGGGCACCTCTTACGTAAAACTTAAACGGTACCAATTACGTGTATCATCATCACTGATATTATTCTGTGCTGGGTAGTACCTCTTAGCTTGGGTGTTTTGTGTTGGCCCTTGGATCTACAATGTACCAATCATCATGATTCTTTTGATGGCTAGATGTAGCTGGTATTAGGTTTCTTTCATCTTGGAGCTTATAAATCTCTATGGTCAAGTTTTTATTTCGTTTCTCCAGCTCTGTGATTTGGGAGTTCTTAGATTCCCCCATCTCTTCTACATAGTTTGCTTTGAGTAATGGCGGCCCCCATGTCTAGCCCGTGTTGTCGCCTTTGCCATGATATTTTGTCTAAAAAACAAAGACGGTCGATTTTCGGATAACGTTTAGGGGTTTATGATCAACTTTTAGAGATAATCAATCATGTACCTCACCCAAATGAAGATATAGGACGGTATGTGCTGGAATAAACTGAACAAACTCAGCAAAATTGAGTACAATATCAAAACGAAAATAGAAACGCTGAAATCTGAATGAATAATTTTGATACGTGATTTACGCCTTAAACACAAAGATGACATAGGCGTCCAGCAAGTATGCAAACATAAATTGAAAAAAAACCCCTAATTTATTGTTTTCATCAGTCTATTCCATTTTGTAAACATACACATGTAACAGAAATTAAAATGCGTTATCCCATTGATTCGAGTTTGTTTTCGTCATGAACGATAACTCGCTCGATCCGTTAGATGGCAGTTCAGTCGCAACTAAATCCGCCAAGGGGGAGATGAGAGTAAGCGAATCGGAGACTTGGCTTGCGAAGATGCGTTACCTAGACAAGAGTTATCACTCATACAGACAATGGATTGAAAGTTCCTACATATGGTTGAAATTACTAATAATGGATTACAATGTGCATATGCCTCTTAACAGCACCCGACTAGCAACAAGAAAATCATCCACAAGCCATTGGTTGTCACTAAACATATACCTCAACAGAGTTCACATGACACCCTCGAAATGCCAAACAGAATATATCCCGAGTTATTATAATAATCAATTAGTAATACTTTGTTTCCATGGAAATACATGGCAGAGAGAATACATTGAACACGGGAAGTTTGATTTATAAATTTCACTTTATTAAAAACAAAGAATCACAAGAAAATCATATATTCATCTTTGGTGCCAGCCTGAGATCAGAGTATATTGGACAATGAACAAAACATGTTTAGGCTGTCTTTAAGTAATGGCAACCCTAACTCTAAAGCATTTTGATATCCCAGGAATGTTTTATTTTTATTACAATGACAATTTTCTGAGGAGATCTAATCCAATATACACTAATATTGCGACAAAAATCAGTTCATCACGTATTTCCAACACATACGAATGATGACGTGTGGACATTTTCCCCGTAAAAATACACCAGGAATGTCACCAGCAAAAACATCAGAACAATATTACGTCAAGCTACATGTATGATGAAGTTAACTTGATATAAATAAAAGTTGTCTACATTGTTTTTAGGAGGAATACATGTACTTTTGAATACGAAACTAAAACATTTTCGCTTTCCAGGATTCATGTAAAAAAAAATGTAGGAGAAAGATAATACCGGACTAAACACCTTTAGTGGAAGAGAGACCACAGATCCACATGTACTTTTACCACATAGAGATAGTCATGCCGTTGCCTTGGAGAAAATGATGGCGCCATTAAATTCACATATTGATAGCAATTTTATAAATTATCTATACATTTAATGTTTTCCATTATTGCATTTTATTGTAAATAAATCATACACTTTTATTCTATCAATTAAGAATGTCATGTGAAGATTTAATATACATGTATATCATAATATCTTAATCATTAAAAGATTTCTTCTGGTTATCTATTCAATACATATTCGGAAGTACGAATAACATCAGGTGCAGTAACCAATAGCAACTCCATCAGCACGGGGATCAGAGCCCGCCCAGAGAGTGGGCGTGACTTCCTTTCCCGCCAGTTTGCCCCTGAACACTGGCCCTCGGGTGATTATCTGTCCTCTACCAAAGTAACTTCGATTTTCCCCAGTCAATGGACCCTCCACAGTGTGACCAAGGCTTTTTAGGTTTTTAACAATATCTAAGGAGATCCCTTCCTCAACTGTCATTATTGAACTGTCGAATCTGTCAAAACGAATTGCATATCATTGAGAAAATTCTTCATTATTACATTTGATCGTTTAGCAATGTATTCGGTGATTAAAATGAGGAATTTATGACAGAGAGGAAACTTTAGAAACATGCAGCTAAGGCCTACAATATAAATTGTTTTCTTTCCGCTAACCCCGATCGGTCCCTTTTAAAATATAGTGATATTTCGCCCATACGAAATAAACTTTTTTAATGAATGAAACAACCTGAATGCTTTTATAATACAACTGCTTATATACACGAAATTTACTATCTTCTACTTGTTGACACATTCCTAACTTTTATGTCCGTCAGATGGGACGTTAAAGGGTGCATCGTGTCAAGAACCACAACCCCTTGGTACGCTAAATATCGTTTCTCTATTTTTGAAAAAAGAGTACACCCACTGGACGCCATCAGGGAAACTCCAAAACTCTTCAATACCGAACATACTACATTTATGCAACCCCGGGGATCGTGAAATTTACAAGTTTGGTAGCGGTCTTCCTGCTCAACATCGCTATGCATTTACTTTTTCTAACACATGTGCAGTTGTAGAGAAGAATATTTCTAAAAATTGGTCAATTTTTGGCAGTGTTTGTCCCATCCCTAAGGCCCGAAGAGTGCAGGAGTCCTGAAATTTACAATTTATGTCCCCTTTGTCCAAAACATGCTTCATATCAAAATTTGAAAAGAATTGGAATGGTAGTTATGAAGAAGTTAAAAATATCTAATGTTCACACATTTAATAACTGACCATTTTGACCCCACCCCGATACTAAAATCCCTACCCCTGGGATCATTAAATTTACAAATTTGGTAAAGGACTACCTGCCCTTTCTAAATATCCATTTACAGTCAATTTAGTATCTGTAGCACTAAAGAAGGTGCAATTTAAGTGTTTTACACAAAAACACTGTATACTAAGTTTGGCCCCACCCTGGGGTCTGAACCCCTACTCCGGGGATCATGAAATTTACAATTGTGGTAGAGGCCTACTTGCTCTACATCACAATGAATTTAGTTTTTCTTGCATATTTGCAGTTGTAGAGAAAAGATCTTTGTACATTGGTCAGTTTTTGCCCCACCCCTAAGGCCCTAGGGGTGCAGGAGTTCTGAAATTTACAGTTTATGTCCCTCTTGTCCTAAAGATACCACATGCCAAATTTGAAAAGAATTGGGATATTAGTTATCAAGATATTTAAAAAGTTCAATTGTTAACGCACGACAACCAATTGTAATAGGTCACCTGAGTTTCATTCCCTAGAAGCCTATATCCTAATTTTGACTTGAACAACTATCAACCTTATAGTAGAGATGTTTATAATCCTCAACCTTATAGTAGAGATGTTTATAATCCTAAGAATATTTCGATCTACAGTTCAGCAGTCGACGTGCTAACCTACTGAGCTACTCAGCTAGGCGAGAATTTTTGTAATGAATAGACAAATATTGCTTATACATGTATTTATATTTAAAAGGAAGTCGGCCATTATGATGATGTAGAGTGCCTCCTTAACTCCAGATTATTTGAATATCTTTAATGTGTAAATGAAACTACCGGTAACAGCACGGAGGTTAGACTAAGGTCCAAAAGAATCATTGTTTAGACGGAGATCAAGAAAGAAGCTTTTAAAAGATCTTTTATACAACATCTGCTGCGCTATTCCAGAATGAATTAACTGGATTCTTACAGAAATCCTCTAACACACGACAGCTCTTCGCAACTATTTTAATTTTATTTTGTAACTCTTATGTTAAATTGGATATGCTGTCAAATATATTCATACTAATATTCTGTGTTGTTGATGCATTTTTGTTTTGTATCTTAGATTTTATGACACTTCTGTCTTAATTTTCGATGAATATATGAGCAATGTGCCATCCATAATTATGGTAAACACAGGGCCACATAGTAAGCTAGTGTATAATATTTGCGATATTCGGTACAAAAAGGTTATCATTATCATTATGGTAATTATCTAATCTATGCATCAGAAACATCTAATTAATGATACAACTGTACTGGTGAGCCAGTATGCCTGGTTCCTATTTACTATCTCCTTTTCATAATTACCCATAAGGTCCTCCCACACACACTCTGGGAGCATCCAGAGCTCTCTGTGGATCCATTCCAAACTCCACCATGTTCATTAATGTCTGCACCTGCCCCTGCGGCTGCATAAAGCCTCCCATTACACCGAAGCTCACCAGAAGGTCATCTTAAAAAGGATCAAGAAATACACTGTATAGAGGGAGGAGTTTGTTAATATTCCGTTTACAACGGAATTTAGGTGAACATTTGCAACCAGGTTTCGGAAAAACGTCTCATCGACATAAAATATATAATTCCTACAGGTACAATGATAAATGAAAGAGTAATTCCACCCCAGTTATGACTGACACAGTATACCAACAAGGATCGCGGTAGCTCAGTGGTAGAGCGTTCGCTTCGTAACCGGGATATCGTGAGTTTGAGCCCCGCTCGTGCCATGGTCAAGTCAAACCTAAGACGTTAACATAGGTAGTGATTGCTCCTTCGCCAAACGCTCGGCATTTAGAAGTGAGAATCACGAGTCTTTCGGATGTGACCTAAAATACGGGGGTCCCGTGTCGCAGAAGGCGTTGGCATGATAAAGAACCCTCACTGCTACAGCCCTGAGTGCTAAGCAAAGGTCTTTACCTACAGCTGGTGACGTCTCAATATGAGTGAAAATTTGTCGACGGGACATAAAAAACCAAACAATCAACAAGGGTCACAATACATCATGAGCCACCTTAATTATACAGACACAGAGGGAGCGTTTCATTTAGCAATACCACTATACACTCGATGTTCGTAAATTACATTCATTGGATTTGGTTGTGCTTCCTTGTTTACGCCTTTTTCAAAATCAAGATTTAGTGATTAACATGTAAAACTGATTCAGAATATTGATAAATACATGTAAGCCTATATCTTTTTATTCTTAGGTAGAATTTTTCACTGTCAAAATATTCAATAATTAAATCAAACCCACAAATCATGCCACTGATTTTCATAAATGGTCAAATGTTATAGGGTTTACCCTCGATATTTAATTAATGCCAATTACATTTTTGTACATCCTTTTCTGCTATTCCTAAGTATGCATTTAGATTTTATATAGTATCAGCAAACTTGCATATAAATACTATATACTAAGTTTGGCTCCACCCTGGAGTCAGAACCCTTACCCGGGGATCTTCAAATTTACAATTTTGTTAAAGGACTACCTGCTCCTTCTAAATATTCATTTAGTTTCAATCTAGTATCAATAGCACCAAAGAAGATGTTATTTAAATGTTTTACACATATACACTAAATAGTAAGTTTAAATTGGCCGTCTGGCCCCACCCCATGTTCAGAACCCCTACCCCAGGGATAATGAAATTTACAATTTTGGTAGAGGTCTTCCTGATCTACATCACTAAATATGCAGAAGATTTTTGAAAATTGGTCAAGTTTTGGCAGTTTTGCTCCACCCCTAAGGCCCAATAGGTGCAGGAGTCCTGAAATTTACAACATATGTCCCAATGATGTTTCATACCAAATTTGAAAAGAATTGGAATGGTAGTTATCAAGATGGAGTTAAAAGTGTTCAATTGTTAACGCACGACAGCTGACGGACATTAACCGACTGCAATAGTTCTTCAAAATGTGTAGGCATTTTATTTAGATATATAGAATTTCCCATGTCAATTTGTTGTTAGTGTCTTGCAAATTGTTTATTTCATCAAAGAGAATGTGAATGGTCTGTATATCACTTATCTAACTCGCTTCAGAAATGAGTTTGAGCCTGTAAGTTCTGATTTTCTCTGAGCTACAAGGTGCTGACAGACAGACAGATACACTGTGCCATTCCTTAATATCACATGTCAAGGAAAATGTGTTCTTAACTAAACAATATGAGTAGACAATTGTATATAATTTAAAAACAGCCATAATTAGTTTATGATATTTAATGCAATCCAGGGGATGTCTGAAACTTCCCTCATCACTTATCTAACTCGCTTCAGAAATGAGTTTCAGACATCCCCCGGATTGCATTGAATATCATAAACTAATTATGGCTGTTTTTAAATTATATACAATTGTCTACGACATATTGGTTTAGTAAAAAACACATTTTCCTTGACATGTGATATTAAGGAATGGCACAGTGTATCTGTCTGTCTGTCAGCACCTTGTAGCTCAGAGAAAATCAGAACTTACTGGCTGCATGAGGTTAGGATGATCATCAAACTTGTGTTCCCCATGGTGTTGGTGCTAGGTATATTTTGAAAAGTAATAATTTTGCTTCTCAAGTTCTACTTTATCAGAGTGAAATCTTAATCTTCAATTTCATGTTTGATAAAGCCACCAGAGATATCAATACTCTCATATACTAGAGAAAGTGTTGGAAGAACACGATCAAAGCCATCTTTTGCTCAAAGAATGGTTTATTTGTTAATTAGTCCTTTGATTACGAACTTAAATGATACCCTATTTATTACTGAATATTATGGACAGGCGTAGTATGGAGCACAAACAATCCCCATTATGTTATGTATTAATTATTTTGCTCATTAACACTTTTTAATATCGTGTACATGAATATGAAAAATATTTTCTTGTTTTGCATTGGTCTCTATTAGCAAATTTAGCAATGTCATGGCTCTCAGTACACCTACACACTCTACAAGGAAACAATATATAATGCCAGCAAGTTTGAAATAACAGCATTATAGCCCTAAATTTATATGCCATAAACTCATTTTGACACTGTGTGCTTGCAAGAAGAGAGAAGAAGCAAACTGCAACACAAAAAATTCTGTCACAAAAAAACCCACAAAACATCACGAGAAACAAGAGGCCATGGGCCTTGGTATGTGCCTAAAAGGTAGCACAAGCCTCAAGGGCTACGAAATCTATAATCTATCATAAGCTTTTAAATTCTAATATTCAGCAGCAGTATATAACAAGATATGTTCTTAAACACAAGTGCCTCAGAAAGTGCCCATACTAATGAAAGACTTTACATAATATATGTTATATCAACACTATATGACTATTTTGGACCTGCCCTAGAGTCAGAACCCTGGGGTGGTGAAATTCACAATTTCAGTACAGTCTGTACTCTGTAACTTCCTTCCTGCTTTTCCTAAATATGTATTTAGTTTTTATACAGTTTCTGCAAAATTAAAAGAGGAATTAAGTGTTTCCATTGACGCCAATAATCACTATGATAATTTTGGTTTAATTCACTATGACTGGAACCAAAACCCTAACCCTAAAGTCAACAAATTTACAATTTTGGTAATGGACTACCTGCTCTTTATAAATTATCCATTTATAGTTTCAATTTAGCACCAGCAGCATTAAAGAAGATCTTATTTTAAAAATGTTTTACACATGAACACTATAAATACCAAGTTTGACCCCACCCTGGAGTCAGAACCTCCACCACGAGGATCATGAAATTTAAAATCTTAATGAAGGCCTTCCTGCTCTACATGTTTTTCTTAGTATGTGTGGTTGTAGAAAAGAAGATTTTTGAAAATTAGTCAATTTTTAGCAGTATTGAATAACCCATCCCAAAGGACCTGTGGGTGCAGGAGTTCTAGTTTACAATTCATGTTCCCTTTGTCTTAAAGATGCTTCATATCAACTTTGAAAAGAATTGGAAAGGTAGTTATTATGAAGTTAAAAATGTTTAATTGCAGATAACACACAAGTAATGAGAAACGACAACAGATGCTGACCAATAGCAATAATTCACCTGAGTAACTCAGGTGACCTAAAAATCCAGCCTTATAAATACAACACCATTAAGGATAATCTAGATATCATATGTTAGTTGTAGCTGAAAAGACATTAATTAACCACAAAATGGATGGAATCAATCATGTGGTATCAGTGGAAATAATAACATTAAAGTTCTTTGACAGACTTTACTGAAAATACCTGTTCAAGTTACAATACATGTCATGTGAAATGGATGTTGTAACTACGCATGTTTAAGTTAGATTCCAAACAATACTTACTGCTCTCAGCATCCGTAACCATCCCCGGGATAATGGTGTGGTACGGTCGTTTGTTCGGAGCCACAACGTTAGGATGTTTAGGATCCAGAGAAAATCCACTACCTCTATTCTATAAAACATTAAATGGCCACATGAATATGCACTACAGGATTATTGGTTGAACAAAACTGCTTAACTTTTATGCCTGCATGAAATGAAAGATGTTCAAATCATTTATAATTCCTTGATTGTTATCTGGAAAATTATCAACTTTTATATATAAAAAAAAAAATAAAAAAAAGACCTTGTATACATACATGTAAATGGCCATATTGTTCAACTGTGAAAGGTGAAGATAACAAACAGTGATCATTCTCATAACTCATATAAGCAATACAAAATAGAGAGTTGGGCATATGCATGTATGGACCAGGCCCTGGACACACCAGAGGTTGGATCAGGTGCCTAGGAGGAGTAAGCATCCCATGTCGACCGGTCACATCCACAGTGAGCCCTATATCTTGATCAGGTAAACGGAGTTATCCGTAGTAAAATCAGTGTGCCAAGAACTGTGTAGCTGTGTTGCTATTGAAAACTATGAAAACTAATGTAGCAAGTAAACACACCTGTTAGCTGATTAACAATTCACTAAAGGAATGACATCATTTCATAACTTTTTAAAGTATCACTCAACCAAAGAGGTTAATTTTTTTTCAACTTTTTTTCTTCTTATCTTTATGATTTTTGATCCAGAAAATTTGAAGACTGGAATCAAAAAGCAAATTAACCACTTCATGTTATAATCTCTAATTCTTAATTGGCAGTGGTGTTCAACGATGTTTAATTTATTAAAGAAATAAATTTTATTTTATTTTTTTAAAATACATGAGCTAGGGCATGAATTACAATGCTTTACAAAAGCACACTTCATAAATCCCACAATAAAACTGCTTGCTTTAATAACAACGATGGGACTAAATAACACAATGGGCGAGTATCCACCTAGAGTATGCCAAATGTAAAAAAGAGGTTTTTATATTCATATGTTTGTTGTTTTACATCCAATTTAAGATTTTTCACTCATACATAGTGATGCCACAAGCTAGATCTATATGTGAACTTGTGAAGTACATAGCAACACCACAAGCCAGGCCTAAATGTGAAGTACATAGTGATGTCACAAGCCAGGCCTATATGTGAAATACATAGCAACACCACAAGCCAGGCCTAAATGTGAAGTACATAGTGATGTCACAAGCCAGGCCTATATGTGAAGTACATAGCAACACCACAAGCCAGGACTAAATGTGAAGTACATAGCAACACCACAAGCTAGGCCTAAATATGAAGTACATAGCAACACCACAAGCAAGGCCTATATGAAGTATATAGCAATGCCACAAGCAAGGCCTATATGTGAAATACATAGCAACACCACAAGCCAGGCCTATATGTGAAATACATAGCAACACCACAAGCCAGGCCTAAATGTGAAGTACATAGCAACACCACAAGCAAGGCCTATATGAAGTACATAGCAACACCACAAGCCAGGCCTATATGTGAAGTACATAGCAATGCCACAAGCAAGGCCTAAATGTGAAGTGTTACATCTGACCTATGCATGGCACTCAGAGCCGGAACAGTGAGAGTTCTTTATTGTGACAACGTCAACCAAGGTATGAAACCTTCATGTTAAGGTAGCTCACTATACACCCTCAAATAGTTTCTCAAATCAGTACGAACTGATTTCATCATATTAAAAGATACACGTATGATGATGTATAATAAGTATAGATGCCAAAAAGGCAGAAAACATGCAAATTTGGATAAAAACATGATTTTAATTTTTTTTTATTTCAACACATATGAATAAAAGACTCTGGTAAATTTGAACTCAAGATCTGTGGTTCACCAGCCCAATGCTTTAACCACTGAGCTATGATGATAGACAAATGAATCGATCGATACAAATAATTTCACAAAACATTTAAATCGCCATCTTGTGACATAGTGTCATAAAGGGTATAAGCTTTAGTGTAGTGAGTTACCTTAAAGGGGAAAAGTTATGGGTCTTTCGGAAATGAGGCCCATAACTTTTGCTTTTAATGCTGGGCAATTTGAGAAGGAACAACTACTTATATGTATATTAAACGTCTTAGGTTCAACACCACGCCAGTATTATAATCATACCTAGGTGACCTCCTGACTGCGAAGAATGCACCCTAACCACTAGGATATTAGGTGTTAGTTCAGGAGGTACTCATCGATTTTGCCACAAAATATGATATAACTAGTAAAATACTTTTGAAATATCATAAAAAGGTCTGAAAATTTGACAACACCTTCCATAATAATTTTTTTGGTTTTGCATGGTTCTATCGTAGACAGCCTTAAAAGGCTAGTCATATATACATTTTACTCAACAATTTAGAGCTTTGGTAATGTCCCTTATAGCATCCTACTGCAAGGGCATTTTGAAATAAAATACAACTGTTACAACACAATTCAAAAAATAGAGAAATCATGTATGACCTTTATCTTTTCAAAAAATAAAAATCTTGAAGAGTACTGCAAATGGTACAACATATATGTATGCTTTTTAGACCTTCAGTGCAATATCTGTATCCATGATGAGAAAAAAATCCAGTAAACTATTTGACCTACTTTTAGCCCTGAAGTAGGTCAAGGTGCATCAATCAAGTTGAAATGTGAACTGATTATGTATTTTGCTGAAAGGAAGGTTCTGAGAAAATTTCAGGAATTTACCTGTATTCTTAACAGACAAAACCCAGGAAAACAAAAACAAGATTTTTCTAATAAGTGATACTACAACCTTGACCTTTGACCTTGAGAAACAATTGGCATCCTCCACTTGGTATTAGTTACATATATACCAAATTTGACAATCCTAGCCCCAATGGCTCGGTCTGTAGCCTGCCTATAAGGTTTTCCTACTAACTGATACTATGACCTTAACCTTTGACCTTGAAGAACATAAGGCGTCCTCCACTTGGCATGAGGAGTATGTGTACCAAGTTTGATGGTCCTAGCCCTAATAGATCAGTTTGTATTCTGCCTAAAAGGATTTTCTATTAACTGATACCACGACCCTGACCTCTGACCTTGAAAACAATAGCCATCTTACTCCCACCATGGTGATTTAATGTACCAATTTGCAAGATCCTAACTACAATAGTTTGGTCTGTTTTCTGCCTACAAGGTTTTCCTATTAACTAATACTACAACCTTGACCTTTGACCTTGAAAAACATTAGGTATCTTTCTTTTATCATGGTGATTAAATGTATCAAGTTGTAACATCTTAACTCCAATAGTTCAAACTGTATTCTGCCTACAAGGTTTTCCTATTTACTGGTACTACAACCTTGACCTTGAAAAACAATAAAAATCTCCCTCTGATCAAGATGATCAAATGTACCATGTTGTAATATCCTAGAGCTTAGAGTTCATTTTGCATTTTGCCTACAATGTCCAGGTAGACGGACGGACAAACAGATGATATTTTTAAATTGCTTTCAGTGACATTGACCTTTTGCTTATAACCTTGAAATCAAACTAAGACTTGTATGTACACCATTTTTTCAAATATGATGAAATATGGATGAAATCGTAGCTAAGATCTTGTACTAAAATAATTTCAGAATTTCCTTTAAGGCCACCTTAACCTTTCCTTGGTTCACCCTGAAAACTGAGAGAAACTAAGGGTTTTATAAAAGGTGTATCATTCCCTACAAGTCTAATAAAAATTGAATAAAAAATCTAGCTTAAATTCTGTAAACAACAAGATGTGTTTGTGAAACACAAATGCCCCCGATAATGGCCAATTCCGAAGATGGCCAAGGTCACAAGGGAAAATATCTTGGTACCAGTAGAAAGATCTTGTCAAAAGAATGGCTCATGTACAATATGAAAGCTCTAATACTTACCATTTAGAAGTTATGACCAATGTAAAAAAAAAAATAAAAGTAGGTCAAATGTCAAGGTCAAAAGGTTCAATACCAACGGAGAGGTCTTGTCACAAGGAATGCTCATGCGAAATATCAAAGCTCTATCACTTACTGTTCAAAAGTTATTAGCTAGGTTAAAGTTTTCAAAAAGTAGGTCAAACTCCAAGGTCAAGGTCACGGGGTAAAAATGTTGGTACCCACGGAAAGGTCTTGTCACAAGGAATACTCATGTGAAATATCAAAGCTCTA
Organism: Ostrea edulis; assembly: GCF_947568905.1. Classification (NCBI taxonomy): domain Eukaryota; kingdom Metazoa; phylum Mollusca; class Bivalvia; order Ostreida; family Ostreidae; genus Ostrea; species Ostrea edulis. Next base: position 93,288,745 of record NC_079167.1, read on the forward strand.
TCACTTACTGTTCAAAAGTTATTAGCAAGGTTAAAGTTTCAGACAGAATGACAGACAGGACAAAAACAATATGCCTCCCGATCTTCGATCTCGGGGGCATAAAAACTTTTCCTTTCAGTGACCTGACCTTTCACAGTTCATCTTTAAACAAATATTTAGATCTCATGCACAGTAGCACTGAGTTACAAAAACTGGGTAAGAAATGTGACTAACCATTTTGTCTATAAATAGCACTAAGTGACAAAAACTGGGTAAGAAATGTGGCTAACCATTTTGTCTATAAATAGCATTGAGTGACAAAAACTGGGTATGAAATGTGGCCAATCATTTTGTCTATAGGAAATTTTGGAATTTCCACTGTAGTAGACTTGACCTTTCATTTGTGACCTTGAAAACTAATTGTAATCAAGGAGTTAGTACATGATATCACTCCTGCAAGAGTCATAAGAAGTAATTAAAATTTTGTTTACATCTTGTACATACTACAGAACAAACAAATGAATGGGGAAGTCACTCATATCCCTTTGCAGCTCTGTTACAAGGATATAATAATTTTACACAAGGTTTTGAAATACTAGGGCAGGTATCATAAAAAAAATAATTGGGATTACGTCAGAATATTACCTGTAGTGTGAACCCACATCCCTCAGGCACAAAACCTGTACCAAATCCCATGAAGTTGCTGTTGATGAAGGAGCAGGCATTGCCCTCCTGGTCCGCTGTAGTAAAATACACAGTGTCAGTCCCGACATTGAAACTGCCATGCTGGATACTGCGAGACGCACTGTCCAAATCATATAAACGTTGTTAAGTTTGGTTGGGTATTTAATAATTCTACATGTACATGCTGAACACTTTTCAAGAAATATAAATAAAGAATGAAGTTTGTATAATGGAGATATAAAAGAAATGAAAGAATAGGGTCATTTACATAATCAGCTTCTCTGATTATGCATGAACAAGATGAAAGTTTACAGACAGATGACGGACAACAGGCGATCAGAAAAGCTCACTTGAGCTTTCAGCTCAGCCGAGCTAAAAAGTCCTAGCTTAAAACCTGTGACAGGAGGTAAATGAACAAACCAAGATGTCTGTGTGTATACATATTTCAATAATCTGTAGTTGTTTTTTTTTTTCAATCATCATAGACAAAAGTATCTGTAAAACTGATGGATGCTCCTCAGAGTGCAAGTAACCAATATAAACTACTTCATATGATGAATGACTAGATAAAAAGGTGTTTTTACTTGTAAAGGAATAGATGTTTATAGTGCTCAAACATGTTTCTACTTGTAAAGCAATTCATGTTTAGTGCTCAGACTTATGATCATACATGTAGGCTTGCATACAAAAATTGTTGAAATAGAGGCCTTTTTTTATATACAAGTCATGTTTTGAATGGCTTTGACCTTTCAATAATGACCTTGAGTTACCTTTGTCTAAATGCCATTGGCGCAATGATCAATAACTGTTAAAATATTGTTTGAATTCCCCCCCCCCCCATATATAATGTATATGTTGTGAGTGACCATGATCTTTGCAAAATGACCTTGAGTGACCTTTGTCTAAAAGTCATTTGCTTATTACTTATTTGTGTGATATATGATAAATACATGTTCAAAAACTGTTGAAATAAGGAACTTTTATATCAAAAACTGTTGAAATAAGGAACTTTTATATCAAAAACTGTTGAAATAAGGAACTTTTATATCAAAAACTGTTGAAATTTAAAGGAACTTATATATGCATGTTCTGAGTGTATGACCTCAGCCTTTTTAAAATGAACTTGAAAGACCTTGGTCCAAAAGCCCTTGTCTCAAGGAACATTTGTGATCAACTACCGCGGTATATCAATTTCTGATGAAAGGTTTCTAGGAGATATGAGCTTAGACAGACCTGACAGCGACTATTCTTCCCCTGATATTTTTCGGGGAGAATAAAAATTGAAAATTGTCGGGAATCAAAATCCTTGCAATTCACACATATTCAGCTATTTACATAGGCATTAGCTCGGAAAGTGTGAAGAGAGTTGAATGGACAAACCATGTACTCAATTTGTAATTATACTTCCTATATAAACATTGACTCACAACCTGTAATTTTTTCAAAAGTGAAGAAAAATCAAAATCTTTGTGCACATGGACACGATTTAAGCTGAAAATTTTCAAATTTTATTTTTCCATTTTTAATGTTTAGAATGCTTAACTAAGGTATTTCTAATGGTCAGCAAAAATTTGAATGTCAGTTGTTGAGGTACATGGGAGAAAGAGAGCTCACAATTCTTTGTCATGTAAACAAGGCTCGCGTATCGATCGTGCCATGTTTTTGTTTACATGTTAAATATACTAGTAAAAGTTCGTTTAAAGCAGAGTTTTTCAATTACAAGTTAATTCTGAACACAATTAATTAGTTTCTAGTGTTTAGCACATCTCATTTTATTTTAAACATGCTATTTTCTATTAAGCAATCTACATGTATACGTAAACAAAAACATGGCACAAATAAGCCTTGTTTACATTGCAAAGAATCGTGAGTGCTGTATCTCACTTGTAACTCAAAAAATGAAATTCAAATATTGATTGACCATTAGAAATACTTTAGTTAAGCATTATAAACAATAACAAGAGTACCGCAAACGGTACATAATACGCCTGTGAAATGCTTACATAGGGTGTTTTTCTTGTGCTATAATTTGTATAACTTTGCTTCAGGTAGTATCAGCCATCATGAGGCTGTGACAAACTTTCATATGAACAAAGGGTCTTAGCTTAAAAATCGAGATTTCCTCAAAATGGACCAAGTTCAACAACCTGTAATTTTTTCAAAAATGGAAGAAAATCAAAATCCTTCCCCAGATACACATCTTCAATACCCATACAAACACACCACAAAATAAGATGGTCCTCACTTGAAAACTGTGGGAGGAGTTGGGCAGACAAATTATGTACCCTCCATAGAATATTAATTTCCAAATAGACAAGTTCAACAACCTGTAATTTTCTCAAAAATTGTAGAAAATCAAAATCCATCCCACATGCACATCTTCAATACCCATACAAACACTCCACAAAATAAGAAGGCTCTCACTTGAAAACTGTGGGAGGAGTAGGGCGGACAAATTATGTACCCTCCATATAATAATTATTTCCAAATAAAGGGGCAAAACTCCTTAAAAAAAGGTCGAAATGGATCAAAATTGCAGTATGATCTAGAGTGACCCACACAGAAACTACACAGCAAGTTTCAGCATGATATGTGAAAGGGAAATGAAATTATAAAGAGAAAACCCCGAACGGACGGACAGACATAGACATCGCTGTACCATAATACGTCCCGTCTAAAGACGAGTGTATAAAAATGGAAAAATAAATTTTGAAAAATTTCCAGCTCAAATCGTGTCCATACCCCTTTAATACCCATACAGACGCTTCGTAAATTAAGAATCGGGGCCCTCCTTTCGACAGCATTCCCCTCATCAATCATGTTTCTTCACCTCACTGACTTAATTTAGGCCAGGATATCCAGAAAAATTTCTATAGAATTTTGGAAAACTATTATAAAATGTTTGCATATTGCTCAAAACCCATATTTACCACAAAAATTTCCAATGAAACCACCTTGATTTTGGCATTAATCTTTACTTGAAAATTCAATGGAAAACCATTATCCCCAAATTGAAATCCTTGAAAAATGTCTTTTTATTGGTGCATTTCATCTATCAATGTCAGGCCTGAAGGTCATAAAACTTTTACTGTACTCATACTCAAACTCAGCCATGTTTATTTGAGTACAACTCTGAGCAAGCTACAAAGCATACTCGAAAAAATCTTAAGCATGTACTCCATTTGAGTGTGGGATCGATTTTATAAAAGTTTTATAACCTTCACTTTTGAGTACGAGCACAATTTAGAGTGCGGAGTTTGAGTATGAAAACGTGCACAAATAATTTATATTGGTTACCTTGTTATCTGATCAAATGATAGAAAATCCCACGTAAACACAGCTCCCACGTCAACACAACAATCCCACGTAAACACAACAATCCCACGTAAACACAACAATCCCACGTAAACACAACAATCCCACGTAAACACAACAATCCCACGTAAACACAACAATCCCATGTAAACACAACAATCCCATGTAAACACAACAATCCCACGTAAACACAACAATCCCATGTAAACACAACAATCCCACGTAAACACAACAATCCCATGTAAACACAACAATCCCATGTAAACACAACAATCCCACGTAAACAAAGCAAAATCCTACTTCATTTTATGCATCAAAATTTGTGGGTTCCAATGACTTTATGGCCCGACTTCTGGCAGCATACAGTATATCATACATACTGTCAATTACTACATGTATCTTCCTCAAATATACTAATTATTCTCTGATAGCTCATCCTTCACCTGTTTGACATGGTCAGACCCCTGGGCTTTCTCCTGGCAAAACAAGCTATCCCGATCTCACTATCTCACTCGACACGTGACCTTTCTCTGTTTGACATGTGACCTTTCTCTGTTAGGCATGTGACCTTTCTCTGTTTGACACATGACCTTTCTCTGTTTGACATGTGACCTTTCTCTGTTTGATATGTGACCTTCCTCTGTTTGACATGTGACCTTTCTCTGTTTGACATGTTACCTTTCTCTGATATGTGACCTTCCTCTGTATGACACGTGACCTTTCTCTGTTTGACATGTGACCTTTCTCTGTTTGACATGTGACCTTCCTCTGTATGACATGTGACCTTCCTCTGTTTGACATGTGACCTTCCTCTGTTTGTCAGCAGATTGTCAGCACTCACCTTTCTGGTTTGATCAGTGCTCTCCTCCTGGCAGCATACCCTTTGGATAGAAGCTGAGGAATGGGAACATCAACTTGTGATATATCAGCGCAGAACCAAGCTGTATCAGTAAAACTCAGTTTTAAGGACTCTACCAATGTGTGGATATATTCAACAGAATTATGGCCCATTCCTGAAATGTTGTAAATCAATGTATTACTAGAAGTCATTTTCATGTGTTTTAGTAACATTTTGGCTTCCCATAGTGACCTTGACCTTTTGATCTATAAAGTGTTATAGTCACCTTGACCTTTGAACCTCAAAATCAAAAGGTTTTTTCTTCTCTCTTGATAACAAATGTAAATGTGAAGTACCAAATCAATGCAACAAAAACTGTGGTCTGTAGAGTGTCTACAAACCCCATGTTACACATGCACACACACACACACACACGCAACCATACACACACAAACACCCACACACACAAACAGACCAGCTCCCTCCATTTATATCCCCTCTGTAGTATGTGTCTACAAACTCCATGTTACACACACACACTCGTAACCACACACAAACAGACCAGTCCCTACATGTATATCCCCTCTGTAGTATGTGTCTACAAACTCCATGTTACACACACACACCCACACACACAAACAGACCAGTCCCTACATGTATATCTCCTCTGTAGTATGTGTCTACAAACTCCATGTTACACACACACACTCGCAACCACACACAAACAGACCAGTCCCTACATGTATATCCCCTCTGTAGTATGTGTCTACAAACTCCATGTTACACACACACACTCGCAACCACACACAAACAGACCAGTCCCTACATGTATATCTCCTCTGTAGTATGTGTCTACAAACTCCATGTTACACACACACACTCGCAACCACACACAAACAGACCAGTCCCTACATGTATATCCCTTCCGATGCAATAAATTGCAAGGGGATAAAAACCAATATAAATTTCAGAGATCGAAACAATTAGAGCAAATAAATTTGCTAGTATAATGTATTCTCAATGACTAAAATTTGAAGAATACAGAATTCTCTTATTTACATGTACATGTACATAAGTACAATAATTCTACATGTAGGACAATGAAAAATCATATAAACACACTTAGGACAGTTTTGATTTAAAAATGCATACAGATGTACCTGTTAAATCCATGCCCTCCAGTATATTCAAAGCGATTAATGTTGTGATACCCTGGCCATTAGGTGGTACTTCCCAAACTCTGTAACCCTTATAGTCCACACTGATTGGATCCTCAAATGTGGTCACATGATTAGCAAGGTCGTCTGTTGTCATGACACCACCATGATGCTGTACGACCTCTGCTACAGCGTTGGCTACTCTACCACTGTAAAATCCAGCCTTACCGTGAGTGGCCAATTCCTGTGGATTAAATAGAAATTAATTCATTGGTTGTTCTATGTATCTCTGTTACCACAAACTCCTGTGGGGATCTGGGTTAGAATAAGTCCTATTGCTTGTTGTAAGAGGCAACTAAATGGGTTGGTCCTTTGGATGAGACTGCAAAAATTGAGGCCCACACAGCAGGTGTGGCACGATAAAGATCCCTCCCTGCTCAAAAGCCATAAGGGCTTATCACTTACTGTTTAAAAAGTTATTAGCAAGGTTAAAGTTTCAGACAGAATGACAGAATTACAGAATGACAGACAGGACAAAAACAATATGCCCCCAGATCATCGATCTCGGGGGCATAAAAAGTGAAAATGATTTGCAGGATTGACGGACAGACAGACAGATAGACGGACGGAGTGCAAACCTAAGGTACCCTTCAACTTTGTCGGTAAGGGACTAATTATTTAAAAAGGATTTCGTATTGCTACTTACTATCAATTCAAAGGCCAATTTCGAATAGGCCCATACCTGTGATTTTGATTGCAGGAATGCATTAAATTAAGTACTGCCGACTGATCTGATTTCACTCACCATCACAGAAAAAATACTAGCGTGATTAACAGATTCGATATATACTTTCATTGATATGTTCCTTTTGCAATTAATGAGCTTGAAATGTTAAATCGATGAAGTGACTATAATTTACATAATCAGAGACCAGAGATCGAGTTTCATCAATTGCCTCTATTCAGATGTACAATTAATATAAAAAGCTTTTCCATCAGAACACAATTTATCCATATAAAAATGCAATATTTGTTTTACTATATTGATTTCAAAATATTATATAAACAACAAAGCAGAAAACTTGCGTCTGTTGACATTTGATCATTTCGATCTTTTGTACAGTATATCAATGCAGGTATTCGCGTTTATTACAAACCCTCAAACGACGTCATCTAACAATCTACAGTGAGTTGTACGTGCATTATAAATTTGACACAATGACTTACATGTAGTGCCGTTCCGACGATCGATCATAATCGTTTGATCATTCTTTTCTTAGCGATAATTGATTATTATTTTCAATAAACGATTTTTTTTTCAAAATGTGTTAACATGTGTGTATGATGGAGATTTTTCAATTCCAGTTTGAATTTTCTCTTTGATCATCCAATAAGCAAAACAGCCAGTTTTGGAAATTTTTGGGTTAAATTTATAAAACAAGAAAACATAATTTTGACTTGCAAACTATCAATGAAGGAAATCTTACCAATGACGTGTTGAATGTACATGTATGTCGAGGAAAATTTCAGACAATTTTAAAATCTAGTTATTACATTTAGTCTATATAGTCACTGACAGGAAGTCTGAATTATTTGTTTATCAATTTATGATTCGTTGTTTTTATTTATATTAGTTGTTTTGTTATCACACTTACATAAATATTAATACCCAAAAAAGAAAAATACAAGTCTGAAAATTTCTTTTGTTTTAGTATATAGTCTTTGATATGATTTTTCTTTGATGTGTTATATCTACATGTAATAAAGTGTAGTAGATTTAACAATCAATTTCTTATCAGATAAATATATAAATATGTGTAAAATATACACAGTTTCTTTTGATCAAGAAAGTCAGTCAATTTATTGGCTTCTAATATTGATATATATATATACACTGATCATCCGATTCCGAACACTACACAGTGTGATCATTTATAATATCAGCCATTGTCCAGTAATGTTACCCGTTGCTTAGAGACTACTTAGAGCGCACTTTCTATTATCAGAGGGAAATATCATATTTTTTTCAAATGCTTCTCGACCAATAAGATTTGAGTATTTTACATTAAAGTATAATAAATATAAAAATCAATTTCTTTCACTGACACCTGTTGAAAGTCATGTTTGAAGTAAGGAGAGTACGTGGAGGTAACCGGTAAACTTACTAGGTGTTAATCATTCATTGGAGAATTTCATCATCAGCTGTTGATAATGGGGAGATGACAGGGATTCCGCATGTACACCCGTGCAATTCAACTGAGTGTATATAACCATGCATGGCATTGCTGTGATATGATTCTTATTTCCATTTTTTACCCTATCCACAAATTCTGATCTTAATGATTGTTAGAATTCTAACAATCAAAATTTCCTTTTTTGTTCAGTACTTATTCATTCACAGCATATCATTCTTGTCCTGTTAAAATGTATATACAATGAGTATTTTGACAAATCTCGTTATTTCTTTGATGTAGAAAATGACAGTCTTGAGAGTTCCCATTTTAAAACTTCTGTATACAAGGAAATATTCGCCCCTGTTTTATTTTTGCCCTTGTTGTCAGTGGGGCAAATTTAAGATTAGACAAAACTTGTTTTTTCTCTCTTTTAATACATCCCGTGGGGACCCAAGTTAGAATAGGTCCTAAATACCCCTTGCTTGTCGTAAGAGGTGACTAAATGGGGCGGTCCTTCAAATGAGACCGCAAAAACCGAGGCCCCGTATCACAGCAGGTATGGCACAATAAGGATCCCTTCCTGTTCAAAGGCCGTAAGCGCCAAGCATAGGCCTAAATTTTGCAGCCCTTCATCGGCAGTGGTGACGTCTCCATATGAGTGAAATATTCTCGAGAGGGATGTTAAACAATATTCAATCAATCAATCAATCTCTTTTAACACAACTGTGTCAGGGTAAATTCAAAACGGGGCAAAACCATCAGAAGTGAAGAAATGTGTATAAAACGGGGTGAAAATAACCCTGTATATGGCATATGAAAAGATAACAATTTAAATGCAGCTGGGGTGCATTTTACAAAAGAACTTACGACCAACCTTACATACTGGATTTCTCCCGTTTATTGTAAGATAAATCACTCCAATGTAAAATAGTGAAAACATAATGTTGAAAATTAAGTTTCAGGAACATTTTAATTCCCTCATTTAAACTAATAAGTGTGTAATACAATTTAAGACTTGCGACTTTGTCGTAAGTTGTTTTGTAAAATGGCCTCCAGGAACACTACAGCCCTGTTTACCTGTACATAGACTGTTCTGTCTCTAGCGGATTAATCTAACAGTACAAACCTTGAATGTGTTTGCAAGGAGTGGAAATCTCATGATTTCTCCATGTTTGGGAGCTTGGCCATTCAGCAACATGTCTTTTCCATGTATATTATTGGGGTCAGTCAGTAAATAAGATCCTGAAATATTCACAATGTCATTCATTGTCAATGTGATCGAGCACAAACAGACAGGTATTAACAAATTAAAAATTCTACTGAGAGAACCAGAAGCAGTAGTTCAGCGGTAAAGCGTTCAATTTATGATGAGGAGGTTGTGAGTTTGAGCCTAGCTACATGTAATGCCGTGGCTGCGCCAAACCTAAGACCTAAACATAGATAGTGATTCTCCCTTCTCCAAACGCTCAACATTTGGAAGTGAGAATTACAGGTTTTCTGAAATGACCTTGAAAATGGAGGTCCTATGGCACATTAAAGAATGTGTACCTTAACTGCTACGACACTAAGTATACGTCTAAATTTGTGGTACTTCACCTACAACTGGTGACATTTCAACAAGAATGAAAATTTTTGAAGGGTCGTAAAATCAAACAAAAAAAGCTATACTGACATACATAAATATGTAATTGTATCACATTCTGCTAACTTTGTTTTTAAAATCATCTCTTTTATGGGACACATTCACCTGTGTCACCCTGCTGTTCTTTAGAGGATTTTTAAAAGATCTTAACCTCTTTATTCCCACGACAATTACCCACTACATATTACGACCCCAATTAACCTAGCTAGCCCAATAGGGTTATGTGATTTCACCAAACTTGACTCCACACAACATGGGGATGCTTCAATATCAATATGACTGATATGGCCTTGTTGTTCTGGAGAAGAAGATTTTGAGGATTTTCCCCTATATTCATGTAACATATATATCAAAGTTTATCCCTTATTATAGCCCCACACTAACCTCACGGTCCATAAAAACTGAATCCCACAACTACTAAGAACATTGACATGATTTAAGTGTGGCTCTTCTATTCTTGATTTTTTTTCTTCTTCAAATTTCGTATATATTCTCAGGTACATATGTAAAACTTTGAATCCCTATTTGAGACTAACCCAAGTCAAATGTGAATTGGCACTACCTGGAGGTTATAAAACTTTTACTGTACTCATACTCAAACTCGGCCATGTTTGTTTTGAGTAGAACTCTGAGCAAGCTTTGAAACATATACTTGAAAAATCTTGAGCATGTAATCCACTTTTGAGTATGAAAATAATTTTCAAAGTTAAAAGTTTTATAAAATTCACTTTTGAGTATGAGAATGATTTTATAAGTTAAAGTTTTATAACCTTCGTTTTTGAGTATGAGAATGATTTTAAGTTAAAGTTTTATAACCTTCACTTTTGAGTATGAGTATGATAAAGAGCACAGAGTTTGAGTACGAAAACATAATGTGCTCAAAAAAGTTGTATAACTTCCAGCCCTGATGGTGCTTGCATATTTTATGACTATAATCATGCTTCTGTTTGTTCTTACTGACAGGAAGATATTTCCTACAATCATACTTAGATACCTCATTGTGGTTTCACCCTACCCCAGGGACAGGCATGATTTGAACAAACTTGAATACGTATTACTGGTGCCTGATGATGCTTGCAAACTAAAGACTATAATCATGGCCTTGCTATATGTACTTTAAAAAAGAAGCTTTTTCTTTAATATATATTCCATGTAAAACTTTGATTTCCTATTGTGAACCCACCGTATCCCAGGTGGCAAAGTTTTGAATCTGCACTACATAAGGCTAGCCTGCTTGCATATTAAAATATGTCTAATCACAGCTTTGTTGTTCCTAAGAAGATTTCTAAAGGTTTTCTAAATATATTCCTTGTAAAACTTCGATTCTTTATTGTGGCCCCACCCTATTCTTGGGAGGATTTGAACAAATCTAAAATTTGCACTAATTGAGGTTGTTTTCAAACAAGTTTCATTTATTTGGCCCACTGGTTATTGAGAAGATTTTTATATGACTTCACCAAATTTGCATTATACTTTTTAACCTCTTCAAAAAGGTGTGGCTTTTCCTTTGAACAAATTAGAATCCCCTTTACCGAAGAATGCTTTGTTGAAAATGGTCAACTGGTTCTGGATAAGAAATCAAATGGCACAAACGGACACCAGACAAAATGTGATCAGAAAAGCTAGCTCACTTCCAGGGTTTTCACCTCACGCAAGCCAAAACATAACTGATTGACTGTAGGTACCTTTGCTCCAAGATGTAGCAGTCAGCTCTTGGACTGGAAACCCTGTCTCTGCTAATTCTATGGCTGGCTGCAAAACCTGAAGCATCGATAGCTAAAAGAGAACAAGATGGCCATGGGCAACTACACTTTTTCAGGACAATTCTGTTCATACAGAGATGTGTCTCATAAGCTTTGACATCTGAGTAACTAAACAAAATACAAAGACCTTTCATACCCTTCAAAAATTATCTCACAATGGAAGCATTCAAATGTGATTTTGAACAAATTGCAGATGACTTGGTTGTTATTGGTAAGATTTGACAAGATCTCCCGCAGGCAAATCTTTAGATCTGTACAGTATATGTAGGCCTTTTCAGGTCCAGATAAACAAACACCATTTACTACATATACAAAATTGCTTGAATATTTGAGAAATTACATAGCATTATCACAGATGTTCTCCTTTATTGTACCCTAGTGAGGCACCAGGCTTAACCTGGAAAATAGGGGTGGGGGAGGGGAGCACCAAGCTTAACCTAGAAAATAGGGGAGGGGAGCACCAAGCTTAACCTGGAAAATATAAAATAGACGTGTTATTATCAATATAAAATATAGGTGTTATTATCAATATAAAATAGAGGTGTTATTATCAATATAAAATATAGGTGTTATTATCAATATAAAATAGAGGTGTTATTATCAATTTAAAATAGAGGTGTTATTATCAATATAAAATAGAGGTGTTATTATCAATATAAAATAGATGTGTTATTATCAATTTAAAATAGAGGTGTTATTATCAATATAAAATAGAGGTGTTATTATCAATCAAGATTCGTACACACACTGTTTACAACTGCATCGCGTTCATGAGGAAATTAATGGCTGTCCTTACAATTTGTGGAGATACATGTATCAACGGCAAAAACGGAAATCTAAATACCATAATCTGAATTCATAAATACATGTACATAGTCTACCATAAATAAGTATTAATGTCATAGTTTACAGAATCAAACCATTACCATCCTAGTCTACCGTAATTAAACCATTGATGTCATAGGCTACCATAAATAAGTATTAATGTCATAGACTACAGAATTAACCCATTACCGTCATAGTCTACCGTAATTAAACCATTGATGTCAATAGTCTTTAGAAGTCGTTGACTTTTCAAGCATCATCTTCCTTTACTTCTGAAAGCTAGGCCAAGTTTCCCATCATGATGTTTGAATTCTAAATCAAATGATATTGACATTTCCAATTTTATAATATATGATTTGGATAGATACTTTCCCCAATTTACAATGAAGGCCCCGCGAATTAAGGCCAACCGCAGTACAATCTATTCATGAAAATGTTACCCATCATCTACATGTAGCTATGTGCCTTCAATGCTTAGAGACACAGATGTTTCAGTAAGTACTCTTCACATGAATAATACATTGCGATGGTTCAGAATCTGATACATGAAAGCCCACCTTTCCGCTGCCAAACTTTTCTACTGTGTCTACCCATGCGGCAGGAGCCCCTGGGACGGTCACGGCGTGTCCGTGTGCTTGGGCGGGGAATGGTTTGTGTGTGGTGTAACCCTGCTGGCTCAGCAAGTCTAGGGTTAGCTTAGAAGGGGCACGGCCACTGCAAGAACAAAGAGGGTAATCATATAACAACATTGTATTCCTGAACGAAAATGAGAAACTAAAAAAAGATGAACATCAAATGAATTATTTAATCACTTGCATTGATAATAATGGTAACAAATATTTTGAAAAATACCTTTCTCCATGCAAGAATCAGATACTGTCGCAAATTAAAATCTATATATTATATTTATTAATTGTTTCATATTCAAACATAATAAATATGTCACTTTATGGATGTTGAATACATAAATGGACCAGATCAAATGTCATAACATACATGTAAAAAATGTGGTAGATTTGTGATGGTGGATACAATAGATATTCAGCAGACTCTGTATTATAAAATACACAAATCCAACACATTATACTGTAAACAGGGATTTTTCTGTGTGTTGTTAATTATCTGTATTCATCTGCACATGATCTAATTAAAATCAGATCCTAAAATACGCTCACAATAGGATCAGAAATAACCCCATAGAAGGTCACATCTGCATGACCTTTGGAATATTCATGAGAACTATTAGCCAGTCAGATTGCACCATACAAACATGCAATGATGGCTATTTAGACGGTGCGTGGAAATTTGCAAACAAGTTGTCATAATCTCCCTCCCACGAAGTTTATTCCACATTATAAAATTGTATGATTCTCATGCACATAAGGAATTTCAAAATTTCGCAATAATGCCTAATCTATTCTGTTCATACAAACAATAAAACGTACGATATAAAATACACCCAAATTAAATTAATTATGAATTGCGATTTAAGTATGAATAGAGACAAGTACAATTTGAATAGTTTTCAAGACGCCTTACTTAATTAATGCGAGAAATATAGCACCAGTCAACGTAAACGGTGCATTGTGACGTCGCATCTAGCTGCGATGTGTTTTCTTTACATAACCAAACAATTGCAGCCATTTTCCTTGAATTGTGAGCACCGACGATTTCAGAGGTGACACGTTGATTGGCTAACATAAAGTTCACATGAATATGACTCCTAATGCGGTTATGTTAGATCCTCTTAAACAGAGTATACAGCGCAGATCTAAGAAGTATGATTTTAATTAGATTGTCATGCACAATGTTTATGCGTTGTCACTGTCTTTCATCAATAAATTGCTAGTCAACAAGTAACCAGCCTAACTTATTTCCGGTTGAGATCCATGCACCTCTTCTATTTGATGTAATTGCCCTCTAGTGTGATGCACTTAGACTATAATGGTGTTCAAGTGCCATCAGCCCAGAACTGAAAAAGTCAGGGTCCTTTCCATCGACCCACTCCTCAACTGTTGTCACGACTTCTTAATCAGACCGGAAATGACGTCCACGGATATCCTTTTTCAAGTTTGGGAATAGGAAGAAGTCGCTAGGAGCTAGGTCAGGCGAATAGGCAGGATGTGGTATTAATTCATACCTGTTTCACTTTACAGCATCCACTGCAACTTTGCAAGTGTGGACTCTCACGTTGTCCAGTTGCAGCAAAACACCTTTAGAGAGTTTATCTCATCCTTTTTCACGGATGGCGATTCTCAGCTGTTGTAGCAAGTTTGCATAGTACACTCCAGTTATTGTACTTCTCTTTGTAAAACGTCCAACATAAAAACACCTTCTGCGTCCCAAAATACTGTGGCCATCACCTTACCAGCAGATGGTTGCATCTTGAACTTCTGTGGCCTCAGGGACCCAGGCCCTACCCACTGACGACTCTGAGCTTTATTCTCTGGCTCATAATAATGAACCCAAGTCTCATCTACAGTCACCAAATGCAAAAGAAAATCATCTTTTGACCTGAAACACTTTAACAAGGCGCTGAATACTGATGCTCTGGTTGCTCATCACTAAGGGATTTGGGGAACCAACGGGCTCTTAGCTTGCACATACCTAAACGATCATGTACATGTAAGATTGTTGAAACGCTACCATGTGAAATGCCTAATGCCTGCGCAATTTCTTCCACCTGAATTCACCTATCAGAGTATACCAGATCCCGAAATTTCTTACACATTTCTTCGTCGGTGGCATCCAGTGGGCGTCCAGACCTGGCTTCATATTCTAAAGACGTTCTACTGCATTTCATTTCCCCTACCCAGAATTTAACCTGAGCATATATAAGATGGTGCAGATGACCCATAAACATTGGCTAACTCACCGTGTGTTTCCTTGCCTGTTTTACCTTTTAAATACAAGTACCGAATTATAGCACGGTACTCAACTTTAGATGAAAAGCATGTCTTTGCATCACTAGCCATGTTTGACATTCAATATCTTATTAAAGAATGACTCGATACGCATGCACTTTTGTACCCAGTATAAAACATGTATAATATTAAAACAAGGTATGACAAGAGATGTTTGTAAAACACATATGCCCCCCATGGTGCAAAATTGAAAAGGGTTATACACACACACATCATTTAATTGAGAGTAGTATCATCAATTCAAAATATTGAGCAGACAATATCTTCCTATGTCAAGAGTGGATTGACCATGTGACCTAAAAATCAATAGGGGTCATCAACTCCTGAAGATGTACCAGTGTACCAAGTTTGATGTCTGTCAAGAAAAGGGTTTTCAAGATATTGAGCGGACAGCATATTCCTATGTACAGTTTAACCCTTGACCTTTGACCATGCGACCTCAAAATCAATAGGTGTCATCTTCTCCTGAAGATGTACCAGTGTACCAAGTTTAATGTCTGTCAAGCAAAGGGTTCTCAAGATATGGAGCAGACAGTATATTCCAATGTCCAGTTTGACCCTTGACCTTTGACCATGTGATCTGAAAATCAATAGGGGTCGTCTTCTCCAGAAGACGTACCAGTGTACCACGTTTGATGTCTGTCAAGCAAAGGGTTCTCAAGATATTGAACGGACAGTATATTCCTATGTCCAGTTTGGCCCTTGACCTTTAAACATGTGACCTCAAAATAAATAGGGGTAATTTTCTTCTGAAGATGTACCAGTGTACCAAGTTTGATGTCTGTCAAGCAAAGGGTTCTCAATATATTGAACGGACAGTATATTCCTGTTTAGTGTGACCCTTGACCTTTGACCATGTGACCTCAAAATCAATAGTGGTCGTCTTCTCCTGAAGTCGTATCAGTGTACCAAGTTTGATGTCTGTCAAGAAAAGGGTTCTCAAGATACTGAGCAGACAGTATATTCCCATGTCAAGTTTGACCCTTGACCTTTGACCATGTGACCTCAAAATCAATAGGGGTCATCTTCTCTTGAAGATGTACCAGTGTATCAAGTTTGATGTCTGTCAAGCAAAGGGTTCTCGATATATTTGACGGACAGTATATTCCTATGTCCAGTTTGACCCTTGACCTTTGACCATGTGACCTCAAAATCAATGGGGGTCATCTTCTTCTGAAAATGTACTGGCGTACCAAGTTTGATGTCTGTCAAGCAAAGGGTTCTCTAGACATTGAATGGTCAGTATATTCCTATGCCCAGTTTGACCCTTGACCTTTGACCATATGACCTGAAAATCAATAGGGGTCATCTACTCCTTAGGATGTACCAGTGTGCCAAGTTTGATGTCTTTCAAGCAAAGGGTTCTCAAGATATTGAGCGGACATTATATTCCTATGTCCAGAGTAGATTGACCCTTGACCTTTGACCTTTTGACCTGAAAAACAATAAGGATCCTCTTCTACTCATAACTAACCCACATATGAAATATCATTATCATCAAGTGAATGGTTCTCAAGATATTGAGCGGACAACACATGGTCTACAGACCGACCGACCGACCGACAGGTGCAAAACAATATGCCCCCTCTTTTTCAAAGGGGGGCATAAAAATCATGACCGTCTTGGTCAATCGGAAATAGGATAGGCTGGTTACTTATTGACTTGCCCTTGTAAATAACCCCCATGCACAAATTTCTTTCTTTCTTTTATTTTTCCATGGTAACAACATTTATTCAGATATGTACTAAAGTATGAAGTATATATCATATTATCACACCTCAGACAAAATTGTTGAAATCTGATTGGTCAGATCTTGGTCACATGACGCCGTGAAAAAACCGTATCATGCGAGTAAAATCCGTATTGGGCGAGTAATTTTATTTATCGTCAGGTTCGACTTGCAGCCGTTTCAAAAGGAAAGACATTTGACTAAGTTGTATGATATAGACCCCCACATATACAGTTAGAGGTCTTCGACGTGATAAATTCGTTACACAGTCAGTTAGTGACCTGATACGGAAAAATACATGGTGTGAAAAGAAAACCCGTATCGGGCGAGGCGGGTTTTCTTTTCACACCATGTATTTTTCCGTATCAGGTCACTAACTAACTGTGTAACTAATAGTATGCATTTACGTAAATTTCCATGTTTACAGTACATAAACTCTGTTCTTTGAGAGTTCATTTTGAAAAAGTTAAGTAATATCCACGTAATTTCGATATCATGCATTGTCAATCTGAATTAGATCACCTACCTTCCATTTTCAATCAGAGTACCTACCTTCCATTGTCATTCAGAGTACCTACCTTCCATTGTCAATCAGATCACCTACCTTCCATTGTCAATCAGATCACCTACCTTCCATTGTCATTTAGAGCACCTACCTTCCATTGTCAATCAGAGCACCCACCTCCCATTGTCAGTCTCATTCACAACACCTACCTTCCACTGTCAGTCTCATTCACAACACCTACCTTCCATTGTCAATCAGAGTACCTACCTTCCATTGTCAGTCTCATTCACAACACCTACCTTCCATTGTCAGTCTCATTCAGAGCACCTACCTTCCATTGTCAATCAGAGCACCCACCTTCCATTGTCAATCAGAGCACCCACCTTCCATTGTCAATCAGAACACCCACCTTCCATTGTCAATCAGAGCACCCACCTTCCATTGTCAATCAGAACACACCTACCTTCCATTGTCAGTCTCATTGACAACACCTACCTTCCATTGTCAGTCTCATTCACAACACCTACCTTCCACTGTCAGCATTAATCAGAGCACCTACCTTCCGTTGACACTGTGGACTTTCTTAGCTTTGGCATCATAAAACAGACAGAAAGCATCCCCGCCAATACCTGTGGAGCATGGTTCAGTCACATTCAGGGTGGCTGCCATGGCAACAGCAGCATCAGCAGCATTTCCTCCAGCCTTTAGAATATCTGATAAATGCAACCTCAAACTGCCATCATGACGTATTAGTATGTAGATTACACTACAAAGTGTTTTAGTATTTCCAATACAGTGTACAATATAAGGTGAAGATAACGAACAGTGATCAATCTCATAGCTCCTATAAGCAATACAGCATAGAGAGTTGCATGGGCAAACACGGACCCCTGGATATACTAGAGGTGGGATCAGGTGCCTAGGAGGAGTAAGCATCCCCTGTTGACCGGTCACACCCGCCGTAAGCTCTATATCTTGATCAGGTATAAACAGAGTTATCCGTAGTCAAATTCAATGTGTCAAGAACGACCTAACAATCGGTATGAAACAAGTCAGACAGCATTTGACCCAATGATAGGTTGTATTGGCAACTAGATTGCTATAATGACCATAGAATTTGTGAAATACTGATTTAAACGAGAATGTT
This sequence comes from Ostrea edulis, assembly GCF_947568905.1. Lineage (NCBI taxonomy): Eukaryota > Metazoa > Mollusca > Bivalvia > Ostreida > Ostreidae > Ostrea > Ostrea edulis. The sequence goes on from NC_079167.1 coordinate 93,307,427, forward strand.
GAAACCCCTGTACCATCAACTTGTTTGTCAGTAGTCTGCCTCGATTTAAAAACTAATCATACTCAGAACAAGTTCTTGTGTACCGAATCAGTTGAGAGATATATAAACACCATATGCAGGTGATAATATACAGTTATTAGATTATCGAATATAAATCAATATTTTCGTGTATAAATTAATATCAAGATTATCGAATTTAAATCAAGATTTTCACTTAAGAATAACAAGATTATTGAATATAAATCATGACAAGATTTTCACAATTATAAATCAAGATTTGTATATATATTGCAATGTATTACACGCCATAGTTAAGCATCGTTTTAAATCTTACATAATTACGTTTTCATAGAAAATATTTTCATTTAGTTGCTAAAACAAAAACATAGTTTTTCACATTTTTAAAAATGTTTTTGTAAAATGTTTAATACGAAGATAATCAAAACATATTGATAAATGTTTTTTCATTAATATCAAACAATGGCAAAATGCATGTTATGATTTTAAAAATATTTTGTAAAAATGTTTTCTGATAACATCTTTGCAATCAAAATAAATTGTTTCAATGACATTTTAATAATTTTTAATTCAAAACGTTTTTAAATAACCTTTCGAAAACGGAAATAAGATGATTGTTATGAAAACGTTTTGTGCTACCTGGGTATAACTCACCAGGTAAAACGACTAGAGAAATACAAATTTTTATCAGGGTTTGACACTAAGGCATGTCCGACCGACCGAGTCTACTAAATGATAGGTCCGGTCAAGTAAAATGTCGATTTACTAGTCCGTTAAACTTTACTTTAAACCACAAGATATTTTATTCTTAACTAAAAAAAAATAACTGCAGAGTTTGAGAGCAATTTTGAACTGCATGATCGATATAATCTCAATTTTTAGTTCTAATAAATACATGTAAGTCGCGGTCGGAACTTGGTTAAGTCTAGTAAAAATCATTTGAAGTAGCCCGACTGGTCTATTGCTCAAAAAAGTAAATTGCAAACCCTGTAAATTTTTGTAAAGAAATATATAACTAAATAATGCATGTGCACTGTTGTATACATCCTGTCAAACTGGAGAACTGACTCTCTACTATTACTTCTGAAAGTCATATAAAGTAAATTCAGACTAAATTAGATTCAAATCTAAAACATGATCAAATTCTTCATGGAAATAAAATCGAGATCAATCTTCCCAAAATTACTACCACATTGTCGTTTTATATCAGTTTCAAAGATTTCATGATTTTTTTGTACATTGCATGATTTTCAAAATAAAGCTTACCTATACCAATTTGAGACGCCAGATGCTGGCTACTTGCCACACAACCTTTAGTGCACACGACACATGATCTCCTGGAATTAAATTCAGGACGCATTATTGAAGATTTAAGTGAATAGCGATCCCGATTGATAATTTGGACGTGGTAAATGTAAACAAGCTTATCTTTTTCAAAAGATTAAATGCTAGCGCCACATGCATTATTTTATATGGAAGTAGAGGTTATGAAGAGTGTCTAAAATTAATGATAAAATTTCCATGGTAGTAATTTAAGTTATTACAATTATTACTTACATCGACTCTGAGACAAATTTAGGCCAGACTGACGTCATCTTAATTGCTAGACTTTTCAAAGGCCTTCGACAAAGTTCCTCACAAGCGTCTTCTATATAAGTTAGACCACTATGAGATTATACACAGTCATCTGCAATGGATCAAAGATTTCCTTGTAGGTCGGACCCAACACGTGTTACTGGAGTGCGTAATTACATCTATATGTACAGCCCCAGCACAATCAGGAGTCCCCCAGGGTAATATGCTTGGACCTTAGCTGTTCCTTTTTGTTGTTTATTAATGACCTACCAGATTGTGTCTCAGAGGGATCTACAGCAAGATTATTTGCAGATAACTGTGCCCTCTACAGGAATATCAGAAAGGAGGAGGACGCCATCAAGCTTCAAGAAGACCTATAGAAGCTCTACAGCAATGGGAGGGTAATTGGTTGATGGAGTTCCACCCCCAAGAAATGGAAGTACTGCATGTCACCAAAAGGTGTGCTCCTATCTCATTTTTTGAACAGGGGGTGATGTTGACTGCTTTCCAGTCGTCTGGTACCTTCCCCTGGTCAAGTGAGTCTGGAATAGTGCTCAGTGTGAGGGCTGGAGTAATCTGGCTAGCAATGACCTTCAATAGGTGAGACGACACCTCGTCAGGACCTGTGGCTTTGTGCGGATTGAGTTGTTTCAGAAGTTTTCGTACCCCGTTTTCGGTGACTGTGATGTTGCCGACTGTAGGATGAGGTGAGTCTCCAAGCACTGGCAAAGGCTCGCCTGGGTTTGCAGTGGTGAAAACGGAAGTGAATTGCTGGTTGAGTATCTCAGTCTTCATCCGACTGTCGTTGTGAGTCACACCTTCTTTCTTTAGGAAGGAAACTCCGTATGCGTCTGTCCGTTTAGTTTTGATGAAGCTCCAGATTCTTTTTGGCTTCTGGTTCTCGTCCATGACCATGTTGTTAATGTAGTCGTTATAGAACATGCGACTTGGTTTTCAGCTTATGGTATTTCTCATAGTCCTTGGTGGAATTGAACTTTCTGTACTTCTTAAAGGCCTTCTTTCGCCTTGAGATTTGTTTTAGATCTCTTGTTATCCAGGGTTGGTTGTAATACTGGGTGGTCATCTTTGATGGTACGTATTTGTTAAACAAGAGTTGACATCTAGACTTGATTTCGCACCATAGATCATTATTCACTGGCTGGGTACTATCATGTTGGTCCACAAAGTCAGTGCTAAACGATGTGGTTTCGTTTTGAAGTCCTTGGATGTCAGCCTTACTCCAAAGGTAGATCTTTCTCTTTGGTGGTCTTTGATGTTTTGCCTCTATATTGGTGTCTTTGAATAAAGCTTCATGTTCACTGATTCCAGGAAGGGGTCGCATTTTGTTGATCAGGGAGGGTCTGTTGGTAAAAAAACAAAAAAACAAAAAAAAAACAACAAACAAACAAAAAAACAAAAACAAAAACACGTCAAGTTTGGCACCCCCCTGGTTGAAAAATCCACAATTTGTTGTAATCCGCAGTCAGTGAGTGTTGTTATGAAAGTTTGCTTTCGTTGAAAGCCTTGACCAGTTAACATCCGGCAAGTTGAAATCCCCGGTAATCCACAACGGCGTATTTCTCTCTCTCTCTCTCTCTCTCTCTCTCTCTCTCTCTCTCTCTGTGTGTGTGTGTGTGTGTAAAATTTATACGGTACCAATTTTGATGCACCAGATGCGCATTTCGACAAATAATGTCTCTTCAGTGATGCTCAACCGAAATGTTTGAAATCCGAAATAACTACCCCCGGTATGAAGTTTTAGAGCTAAATATAGCCAAAAACAGCGTGCAAAAAAAGTGGAGCCAAATTCATCCAAGGATAAGAGCTATGCACGAGGATCTCCCTCGTGCATAGCTCTTATCCTTGGATGAATTTGATTATCTCAATCCTTAATTTTGAAATGAATTTATATATATATATATATATATATATATATATATATATATATATATATATATATATATAAAGCACTAAAATGACCAACGACATTCCCACATGACTTTGGAATAGAAGCTATAATCTTTTGGATTGGATAGAAAAACACCCGGAACAAATCAAAGGAATAGCTATGGGAACTAAAATGGCCCCTGCATACAGCATTTTAGTAATGGGATATTTCGAAGAAATGTTATATCGAAAAGTCGATGAGGAAATGAGTCAAAAGCTTGGACAAAATCTGAGGAATTCATGAAAAAGATATCTAGATGACTGTTTTATTATTTGGGAAAAATCCAAAGATCTGATAAAGTTTCACAATTTGTTGAATGCGCTCAATCGAAATATCCAGTTTACCATGGAATACAGTGATACTTCGATTCCCAATCTGATTAAAATAAGATCTTTGATCCGCTCCGTTATTGTTATGTCGCTACACAAATTGATCCGCTCCAGCGACATAACAATAACGGAGCGGATCAAAGATCTTATTTTAATCAGATTGCTTCGATTCCCTTTTTGGACATCAAGGTGATTAAACATGAAACCAACATCCTAACTGACATATTTTACACACAAAAAACGGACACACAGCAATATTTGAATTTCAAATCATGTCATCCTACACACACTAAAAGGAATATCCCATACAATTTGGTCAGAAGGATTTGCACTATTGTTAAAGATGAAAATACTAAAGACCAAAGATTAGCGGAATTGAAAATATTTCTTACTGCACAGAATTATCCGGAAACACTCATTCTTTCAGCCATAAATGAAGCAAAGAAAATTCCACAGCATACATTTAGAACAACAAGAAAAAAGACCACGATTTTTTCCTAATACCATTTATAACAACTTATAACCCAAAACATATAAATATCTTTCAGGAAGCTAAGAAGAATCTTACAGTTATCGAGCATGATATAGAACTTCAGAAAATTATGCCCAAATCTGACCTACTCCACAGCAAAAGACAACCATCTAACTTGAACAAATTATTAACAAATGCCAAATTCAACGCCTGAAAAATACGCAGTTTCTACATGTTGTGACTCTCAAGGTGTGGTGCATGCCCTTTCCTAAAAACAGGACCTTCTATTACTTTTAAATGTGACGTCATTCTTTTTCCATGCTGAAAATCTACAATGAAATGCCAATAAGTTATAACAGTAAATTCAAGAATATGTAAAAAACAAATAACAATAAATTAACATGTAATATATCATATTTTATGTGAAATCAGTAAGCACTTTCCCTTTCATGCGCGCTATCACATCGATTCCTGTGTCGCAGTGACAACATGCTTATTTTCACCTGACAGCCACTATTATGAAGGTCTACATGTATTTCAAGGGTTAAAGGGACTGGTTCACGTTTTTCGAAAGAAATATTTTTTCATTTGTGATGTTAAAAATTAAAAATATAGCTCATTTAATGTTGACAACCAAAATTTGGACTGTCTGAATGTAAGGATAAGAGCAATATTTTAGCTTTGATTCTGTGTTATGTAAACAAAGACCCGAGTCTTTTTATATAAACAAACAAACCAGTGAAACGTTAATTTTGTAATTCAAAGCATCTGTATTATGTACAATTACAAATTTTAACTTTTAAATGACACATTTTACCTAAAGCATACTTGAGATGTGATATATATAATAAACTTGGATCAATATCCATTTATTTTGAAAACTAAACAATAACACACCTCAATCTTTGTTTTCAAAACAAATAATAAACTCTCTATATTGAGCTTCCGTCATGATGTATAACCTTAATTTTTTGTGAAATCATCTAAAACATATTAGACTGTAGATTTTGATTATTTAAAATGAAATACAAAATTCGGAGTAGCTAAAATATTTAAATTTTCGTCTAGATTTGTCCTGATGCACTGCAAGGAGATAATGTTAGCGCGGTATTATTACATGTAAATAAAAATACGTTATATGAACGTTATTTATTTCTGTTGTTCATACTTTTCTTAAAATACAATTCAATACTTTTTCAAATCTTAAAATTGTTTTCTCTGTTTACAAGTTTGAGAAACAGAGCCAAAAGAAAATGTTGCCATACTGTAGAGGGTCCTGGTGACGGGGTTGGGTTAGTTGGATATAATACGCACGAATGTGATACACGTTCTATTTAGTGGTGTTATATAAGCCCAATAAGTGAACTTTTTGCTAATAGTACTGTACTTAAAACACTTACAATATATTTTACATAAGTAGGAGAAATTAGCATTATATCTTGCTCTAATATTGTACACACATAAATGAATAACTGTATAGGGATTCCGAGTCGATTATATATTTTTTTTCAATAGAAAAACTAGTTTGAGTTTTCTTGAGAATTGTTTATATATACCTGGGTGTAATTTTTTGCAGCCCCTCTCTCCCTCCCCAAAATCATACATAAATATTTTATTGGCTATTATAATTTTTTTTTAAAAATCTACTTCTTATTTCAAAAACGAGAAACATCTGTTGAGGCAAGAGGGGTAACATATGATGAAAATAGGGGTTGTAGGAGGGAATCCAATCTAAGAAATACAAATAGATGGACTCAAATCACAGCTCAATGACGAGGAAATAAACTGATGATAATTACTGATGATAAATCTTGCCTCATTTGAGTATTGTTGATAAAGGTGTGTTTCTGTTTGTAAGAGGGGATGTAACTTCACCTACGGAGGCTAATTATATCCTTAAATTTTACTCTTAAAATAACTAAAATTCAGGAGCTTCCAGGGGTTTTCGCCTCAGACCCCCTGCCTCTGGAAAAAAAATCCACCACCACCCCACCCCCAACCAGAATTCCTGGATCCGCCCCTGCTTCACTATGAAAATAGTCATACACATGCTGGCGGTGATTTCATGCTTTATTCTATTTGAAAATTGAATCTTTTTTGTATTGCAATGTAAATTGCATACACAATCCCGGTTCACAAAACTACATGTAACTATTTTATATATTGAACTCCGACAGATCAGAACTGGCTGCCATAGCTATGAAGCGAGGAATAAAGCCACCAATGATTATTACAGGCCTGTACAGACCTCCAAACAACAATCAAGCACAAGGTTTGCAGTGAAATCAGTGACATAACACACACACACACACACACACACACACACACACACACACACACACATATATATATATATATATATATATATATGTAAAACTTATACGGTACCAATTTTGATGCACCAGATGCGCATTTCGACAAATAATGTCTCTTCAGTGATGCTCAACCGAAATGTTTGAAATCCGAAATAACAATGAAGTATTAGAGCTATCATAGGGAAAAACAGTGTGAAAAAAGGGGAATCAAATTCGTCTAAGGATAAGAGTTATGCGTGAGTATACGCAACTTGTTTCTTTAATTCTTCAGAAGTATAATGAGTACAGCTTGAACTAAGCAACATTTATTATCATTATATTCCTGAAGAATTAAAGACAGTAGTAGTCGACTATACTAAGTCGGCTTTACAACATGTTTATTATACTACATGCACTACTTGTGTAGGGTTTTCTTGACTTATTTCTGGATTACATACCGGGGTATTACAGATGTGGACAATTCTCACTAAGAACATACGCTTTACACTAAAGAATGAAACAAAAAACATATTTCAAACTTTACTAAATACATTCTTTGCACAAATAAATAACACATAACCTCAACGTTTACATCCTCATCCACAACACATTTGATATAGAGAATATTAGGCGGGCACTCGGAGTTACCTTCGCGTTGACATTCAGTTGCAAAACACGATAACAGCTCAAATCCACAACACAGTGTACTCGTGTTTATAGAACTTCCACAGAATACCTTCCTCAATGGAATGGAAGGGCATTGCAAAATAACCAATATTCTCAACAACTTTATCTTTTGTTGTATGTTGTGATAGTGTACTTGATACACGTTCGCCATTAATATGACTATAATCTCTCGGTGAGGGTAATGGATCTTCTCGAATTTCTAACAAATGCATATCTATTTCTTGTAAATCCTTTCTTTCGAAGGGTTTTAAAGGCTTTTCGGTAACTCTCGTTCCTCCAGTAGTAAATCAAGGCGTTTGTAGCACTGTTACTGAAGGCAAGAAGATGGGCTAAAACCCATATCATGTGGACGGACATGGAGTCGTAAATGGACGGGTTTACGTCACCAACAATTGATATAACGTTTATTGGGAGCCAAGACAAGAGGTAGGTTATCACAACTGTAACCAACATCAGCAGGGTCTGCAAAAATAAAACAACAACCAGTCACTATACAACTGTAACCAACATCAGCAGGGTCTGCAAAAAAAACAAAAAACAAACAAACAAAAAAAAAAACAAAAAAAAAAACAAAAAAACAAAAAAAAAAAAACCAAAAAAAACCCCAGTAGATCTAGTCACTTTACAACTGTAATCAGCATCAGCAGGGTCTGCAAAAAACAAAAAAACAGTCAAACAGTCACTAAACAACTGTAACCAACATCAGCAGGGTCTGCAAAAAAAAACACCAACAGTCAATCAGCATCAGCAGGTCTGCAAAACAAACAACAGTGTTTATACAACATGTGCACGTCTTTATCATAAGATATTGGTTGTATAGCAGTTAAATCGTGAAGATATTGTACTGTATTTTACCCGTATTTTGTTATCAATACTTCATATACTCAAATTGCAAGAAATATCATATGCAATGTATATATTTACACATCACTGTGTTGATTACATTTGATAGATATATGTAATATGTACATTTTGGGTTGATAAAATAATAATCCTATAAGTGTCGAGAGCTTTTGCTATTCGCGTTTTGGGTTACTTCATATTCCTATGTACAGACAAACAAACCAAAGATAATATAATTTGACACTTTTAGTATTCCAAATATATGATATAACCAATGATGTTTTCTATCAGTTATTGTGTACATTGATCATTAGATATTAGAAGTATTGGTTTGCTTCACGTCCACGTATAATGAACATCGTTGTCAGTCTTGATACATACACAAGTTTAACTGTTTCTATATTCAAGATGGACCATACAAAAGTTGAGGTTACAGATAAATTTGAGATAATCAATGTAGACGTTTTAGTAATTATTGTTGTGTTTGGAACATTCATGAATTTACAACATTTGAATCGGCTCGAGGTCTTTACTATTTGAATTAAGATTCCAAAATTGAAACACATGTCTAAGGATACGAATATTGGTAAGTGTTAGAAATAGAAATAATAAAATCATGCAGGTTTATAAATTTTCGATTAAAAAAATCTTTCCGCCAAAAATCAAACCTTTTCTGAATTGGAGTTGTAAAAATAAGTAAGAAATACATAATGTACCTGGGCCAATACAACACGTATTAAACTGCTATCTACATAGCTCTAGCATTTTGCGCGGTTGTGTTAAAAAGGTGAAGAACTAAAAAGTTGGGTTTGTGGCGGAAGGGGTTTTTTAAAATAAAAAAAATCAACATCATCGTCATTGGCCTACCTTCTTCTTGGACTGTTTTCGCCTCTCATCCCTTTTGTTGTTCGCCTCTCCAGGTGCCCTGCTCCTCCACACGATCACAGCGATATGAGAATAGGTACACAACATTACCAGTAGGGGTATAAAGTACTGCAATAACATAAGGACGACTCCATAGATGTAGCGCAACGTTCTGTCAGTCCAAACTTCAACACACAATCCGTTTGATCCGGGTTCCTGGGGTAAGTATATGATTTTGGAAAAGATAGCTACAGGCAGGCAACATATCAGCGAAAAACTCCAAAGCCCAACAATAATACGTTTGGCTTGTTTTGTGCTTAGTCGTCGACGTAAAGGACGCGAAAGCACGTAGTATTTATCGCAAGTCATGACGACTAACGTTAGAGCTCTTAACAAAATGGTCATCAATTGGAATACTGAAATAACTGGACATAGGAAAGTCCCGAATGGCCAATACATAAAAATTAAATTACTCAAGACTGTAAAGGGTATGCAAAATGTTACTAATACGTCACATGCAGCAAGGCTACCTATAAATAGATTGGTAACTGTTGGTGTAAGGAACTGGAATCCAATTAATACACAAACGAAGCAATTTCCCAAAAGCGAGAATATGAAAAGTAGAACGTAAGTGATTACAACACTAGCCACAAATGCTGTTGGCAGCTGATAGTCACTGGGATTTGTAAAATTGTCAAAAGCAGAATTAAAAAACCCTGCGTTGCTTTTAACGACATCGAGAGTGTTATTTAAAAGGCTACCGTTCCACGCAACTGCCATGCTGACGGTGAAGATCTTTGGCGAGATGAAAGGTTTATCTATAGTTCTCTGAAGCTGCCGTGGTATTTATGCGGTTAAGTTATAATTACAACATCTTTGATTGGACACACCATTCTACAGTGATTATCACACTATAGTTATGTACTTTATACATTGTTTCAGAGTACAAATTGTATTGGGGCTGCTATCAAACACGGATTGTATGATTCAATACTATGTACTTATTTTAGCGTATTTATAATTTAGCGCAGATCGACCGAGCTGATGCACTATTGGCCTAGTCGTGAGTTAGCGCTTCTTCAATGAACATGTATGATAATATATAAATAAAATATCTTACATTTTAATCTCTAAGTTGGTATGCCCTATAAACCCCTAAACATGATCAATTCCCGGGCTTTGTCTTCACCACACCTGATCATGGTGCAAATTATGAACACCCAAATGCAAAGTGTATTAATTTTACAATCATCCCGGACGGACAGGCAAGTAACTCCTTTCTTATCAATGGTGGGGGGCATACAAATCACGAGTAGAGTTTGACAGAGGAAGGAGTAATTGGTCGGCTGTTAGACGTGTGTAATGGCTGTATGGAGGTGAATTTTGAGCAGAGGGAGATTAATGACATTTTGTATCAAAAGAACGGAAATAAGTGTGGTCAAGTGAAATTTTTATGGTTCGGTAATGCCACACACTTATTCTTAAAGGTCCTAAATACAGAGAACCTCGGTCTTTTAATTGGCGACAGAACTTCATCTCTATTATGAGTTATGTCGAAGATTATGCCAGACGATGGGCTAAATATGAAAAAGAAGAACTTGATACATTGTCAGAATGGGTTAAAAGCATAAGAGGGATATTAAAATCCCGCATTAGACACATGAAAACAAAATTACGTACCATCTATCCTTCTGTGTTTAGTAAACCAGAAGTGATAAAAGAATTAGATAGGTTTGTCGCAGGATGGACGCCAGGCATTAAACTATGAAGACAGGTTTTGGTTTATACTGTTTTAATACACAAGTTATACACAAATGTTCATCCTATACCGTTTTTCAAATAGGAGTCAAATGAAGAAGGGATCTCAGAAGTAGTGGACTCTGGTCACAAGGTATCAAAACTTGATGACTATTACTAGATAAAATACATGAATATCAATGCGGATAAACACGTCCGCACCCGGCAATTGCTACATCCAAACTAACTGCACGGGATTTAAATGTCCAAGCATACCTGGTGAACGATTCGCATACTATGGAAACACATTGAGATATTTAATTATTTAACATGATAAAGATCCTAACATCTATGGAGCTATAATCGGGAAATATATACATTAATTGTGACAAGGTTACATGAGGAATATGTTTTGGTTCCAGCTGACAAAGCTATTGTCTTTGTTTGTAAGGCTCATTATTACAACTGTATTTTAAACGAACTTGGCATTAATTCCACTTTTGGTAATCATACTTATACTCCAACTGCCCTTTCAAAAGATGAAATTCTTCAAAACCATGCTTCAGTTTTAGACACATTTAATATTCCAGTCAATGGGTCGAATGAATATGAGTTACCGTACCTATACTGGATTCCTAAACTACATAAAAACCCTTACAAACAAAGATACATTGCTGGATCTTTGCTCCTCACGAAAATGTTAACAGCTGTGAAGGAGAAACTTCAAACTTACTGTGCGACTACATATGCCAGAAGTGGTGTTAATCAAATGTGGATTCTAAAAAATTCTAAAGAACTTTTAGTAAACTTGAAATCGCAGAATTTTTCCCAAATCAATAACATTAAAACCTATGACTTTTCAACACTATACACGACCATTCCTAACGATAAATTAAAGACTCAACTTTTTGACATCATAGACAGTTGCTTCTTCAACAAAAACGGAAAACGGAAATATTCATATCTAGTGATCAGTCCTTCAAAAACTTGCTTTGTTAAACACCACTCTGATTCCACGCACAAGTACATTGAAGTTGAAATAAAGTTGAAATAAAAAATATGCTAGAGTTCCTCATTGACAATATCTTCCTGGTCTTTGGTGATCAGGTCTTCCAACAGTCTGTTGGAATTCCCATGGGCACGAATTGTGCTCCTTTGTTAGCTGACCTGTTTTTATATTCATATGAAGCAGAATTTATTCAAAAACTTCTACGTGAGAAGAAAAAATCTCTCGCTGTGGCCTTCAATTCGACTTTTAGATATATCGATGACGTTTTGTCTATTAACAATGATAGCTTTCATTCATATGTCGATTTTATATATCCCTGTGAGCTCGAAATGAAGGACAACACAGAGTCGTCCACTTCTGCTTCATACTTAGATATTTTATTGAAAGTAGACATTAACGGCAAACTGACAACTCAACTGTATGACAAACGGGATGATTTCAGCTTCTCCATCGTCAACTTCCCATATTTATGTAGCAATATTCCATTATCACCTGCATATGGTGTTTATATATCTCAACTGATTCGATATGCAAGAGCTTGTTCTGCGTATAGTCAGTTTTTAAATCGAGGTAAGCTACTGACAAACAAGTTGATGGTACAGGGATTTCAACAGTCTCGATTGAAGTCAGCATTTCGCAAATTCTATGGTCGTTATAACGATCTACTTCGTCAGTACAACCTCGCATTGGGTCAAATGCTGTCTGACGTGTCTCATATCGATTGTTAAGCTGTTCTTGGCACACTGATTTTGACTGCAGATAACTCCGTTTACCTGATCAGGATATAGGGCTCACGGCGGGTGTGACCGGTCAACGGGGGATGCTTACTCCTCCTAGGCACCTGATCCCACCTCTGGTGTGTCGAGGGGTCCGTGTTTGCCCAACTATCTATTTTGCATTGCTTGTAGGAGTTATGAGATTGATCGCTGTTCGTTATCTTCACCTTGCACTAGTCACGGATGTTAAGGGAAACGAAAGCCAAAAAAAAAAAACCCCAGTAAGCCTATGAAAAAGGTGAGGTACATTCTCCATGTGAGTCCAAACAAAGAGGAGGCCATTATCAATGAGTATTTCTTACTGCAATTTAGATGAAAGCCAGAGAAAACTGGAAACAGAATTAGGTGGTAAGTCTTTCGGTACAAATATAAGTTGTGAAATGGAGGAAATATTGGAGGTTATGAAAACTAGTGAAATAAATATCGTAAACAATGAACCTTTGCCACCGCCAGCCCATTCAAATGTTCATTCAGAAACACATGCAAGGCCGTTATGGGTAGAGCAAATGTTTGAAAAACTTATAATCATTGACAAGAAACTTTCAAAAGTAGACGAAATCAGCAATAAACTCTCTGAGGTTACAAAAAAAGTGAAAAGTTTTGAGGGTGATTGAAATAGCCTGAAAAAACATCGGGTACAATGGTCTACAAAAGTAGACGAAATCAACACTAAACTCTCCGAGGTTATAAAAAAAAAGATGACTAGCCTGGGGGAAAAAACCCGTCGGGTACAATGGGAAACACAATAGGGACACTAAAGAAAACATCGGACGAGGTCAAGGAGCAAGTTGTACAAGTTTTACATTGTAAAGTTGGGAAAAGCCCAATCAAATAGAGGAGTCGATAACAGATCTGCAATGCAGAAGCATGCGGGACAATCTTTTGTTTTCTTTGGACTAGAAGAATACAGGGGTGAAAATAGAGAAAACAGTATTACGCTGATAGATAGCTTTTGTGAAGATGAGTTAGGCCTGATATTGGGCAGGAAATAAAGAGAGCGCATAGAATCGGCCAAGGAGGTGGTAACAAGCCCGTCCGATCGTCGTAAAATTCAGCTCCTACAGGTTAAGGAGAAATGTGCGATCCCAAGTTAGAAAAGTGTCAGGTTATAGGATCCAGGAGCAATATCCCAAGAAGGTACAGGAAGAACGGAAGAAGTTATACCCTTTCATGAACGAAGCAAGGCGAAGGGGGCAGAGGGCTTCTTTAATCAAGGACAAGCTGTTCATAAATGGTAAGGAATTTATTCCAGACCCCATCAATGAGACCGGCGACCGCTAGGACGGACGGGAGAATCATAATCAAACGTATTCCCTAAAATGTATATTCTGGAATATGAATGGTGGATTTTCCTCTAAAATTGATGATTTGAGTTTTCAAAAATTCCTATTCACATATGACTTGATTATGTTGACAGAATGTTGCTTAGAAAAAAACTATGATAGACAGTTCGATGATTTTAATTGTTACTACTTCCCGAGACTTAAAAGCCGGAGTATACAAGGAGGGGGGGGGGCTGTGATCCTTATCCGCAAGACAAAAGCCGGAGTATACAAAGAGGAGGGGCTGTGATCCTTATCCGTAAGACAAAAGCCGGAGTATACAAAGAGGAGGGGCTGTGATCCTTATCCGTAAGACAAAAGCCGGAGTATACAAAGAGGAGGGGCTGTGATCCTTATCCGTAAGACAAAAGCCGGAGTATACAAAGAGGAGGGGCTGTGATCCTTATCCGTAAGACAATAGCCGGAGTATACAAAGAGGAGGGATTGTGATCCTTATCCGTAAGACAAAAGCCGGAGTATACAAAGAGGAGGGGCTGTGATCCTTATCCGTAAGACAAAAGCCGGAGTATACAAAGAGGAGGGATTGTGATCCTTATCCGCAAGACAAAAGCCGGAGTATACAAAGAGGAGGGGCTGTGATCCTTATCCGTAAGACGCTTCAACGACATATATCCTTTGAAAAAAAATCAGTATGATACAATTATTTGGTGCAAAATTAAGGAAAACAAAGTCACGTGATTAACTTACAAGAAGATTTATATGTAGGCTGTGTGTATTTACCACCCCCTAATTCTTCCTTTTATCGTCTATATGATTATGAAATCTTTCAAGAACTTGAGGAGCAGGTTACAGCATATATGAGTGAAAGGAAAGTCATATTATTGGGTGATATGAGTTTATTATGGGAAATTCATTCCTGGGTACAGTGGTATTGCCGCTCCGCTATATATATTGACAAAAAAAGGATGTGAAATTTCACATGTCCAAGAAAGCCGTGTCAGCGTTTCAGACTTTGTAACAGAAACTTGTAGAACCATCAATAATAATATTATTAGGATTCCCTGACCGTGATAAACCTTTTCACTAGTCTTTTCAAATTTTTTGAAAGGACATGATGTCTATTTTTCATGGCATAGCTTTTGTTATGCAAGTAGCAATAGCAAAAAAAAGATCAAATTATTCGTCCTTCATTGATTACAGGTGACGTACGATCCGTTTATGTCCAAGGTGTTTCTAACCTTTATTTTAAGAGAGTGTCCGAAGGACACTTTTAGATTAGAAAGTTGTTGAATATTTAACAGCGATGGCAGATTACCTTTCGTGGAACCTCAATCTGCTTCCAGACGAACTTAGAAAACGCAATGCAAGATTCCCTGGACGGAAGAGATCGCGTTCCTTGAGAGTTTCAACTGCAACAGAATTTACTCTGTCGGATAACATTCAATACAATGAACGTTTTTCAGCACGAACCAATTCTTGATTAAGTTTACATGTATAGTTTAGGTTGAATATATCATATACATGTACAATACATCATAATTCTTTATAAGTGGTTAGATTGCATATGTTTATAACAATAAGATGCGGACCCCCTCCCCCGCTTGAGAATTAAGAATATTGATAACTAAATATATCGATGAATTTCTATTATCAAGCTACTTCTAAAGTCATGCCTCTATTGATTAATCTACATGTGTTTTGTGCCAGCTTGCAGGAAACTGATGTATTGTTAAAATGAATTTTGAAAAATCTAATGCAATGATTGTTTTGAATAAAAACAACAATGAACAATGTTTATGGTTTTTCTTATAAACACAACATTGTATCTACATATATGACATGTCAATGTAAATATTCAAGACTTGTGTTTACATCAAATGGAAAGAAGGCCAGTGCCTAAAATGAATTTTCTAAAATTCATAACACACTGATTTAACCCCAAAAAATTAAAAATTTCAAAAAGTTTCGTATCAAATGACTAATGAAATGTGCAATTACTTCACTTCGATAAATTTACAGCTTTATGAGTTTCATTTAATTCTGATAAAAGTAGATAATATTTAATTTTTATATCTAAATATTTCAGAAACATTTTAATCTTTGAGGTGAATTTTTCTCCTCGTTTGTGTCAGCAATTGCAACTGGTATTCACCTCTTTGACGTATTAATTGGACTGTAATTCCATGGGTCAGTTGATCAACATGACATAACAAAATAACCATAATAATGCAAACTTTATTGAGTTATGACAATTTGACAATTTTATCGCACATTTTATTAATGTCATATGTATTGAAGAATCCAGACCGTCATTTTCCCCGAAGTTTCAATTCAAAACAATATCTATAACACTTTTTGAATTATAACAGAATTAACAATGAAAGTAAATTAATTGTAGCAATCAATTAACAATCCTGTCATAAAAAACGAAAACAAGTTCTATGAATGCCCACTGCCTTACAGTTACTTGCAGGTACGGTCTGATTATAGCCATTCCCTTATTACAGTCCGACCATCGTACCGAGTGAGGACGGAGAAGGGGGGGGGGGGGGGCTGCTGTCAGCAACCGTGTTCATTCATATTTTAACGACCTTGGTTAACTCTAAAATGAAAGGTGAAGATAACGTACAGTGATAAATCTCATAACTCCTATAAGCAATACATTATAGACAGTTGGGCAAACACGGACCCCTGGGTATACCAGAGGTGGGATCAGGTCATCCCCTGTTGACCTGTCACACTTGTCGTGATCCTCAGTACTAAGGACAAGCCTATAACATTTAATTACATTTTATGTGTCAATACATTATGCATGTAGTCTAAACATAATTTTTGAAATCGTGAAAATTAAATGGTCTTTTTTTCCCTTCTGAGTATCAGATACAATGTATACGGTTACATGTTACGAGTGTATCAAATATTTAATAGTCTATTCTACTGCAGTCCAGAAGCTCTTATACTATATAAATGCATCCACCTGTAAACATTGATTCACCACGGACACCAGTATTTCTATGTCCCCTTCCGCGTTGCGATGGGGGACAAAAATGTGTTCGTGAGGGATTCGAACCCGGTCGTTTTAAAAAAGAAAACATAATTACAAATAAAAGTCGACGACCTTACCCACTGAACCACGCAGTAGACCATACATTGCGAAGAAAAATTAACGTAAAGGTGAAGTCGAAAATATCAGTGAAGTCGTTCCGATTTTTTAAATTTTACACCCCAAAAAAATGCTCTCGTGAAACAAATTTTCAAAGTGACAGTATTGTTAAGAGTAAAACGCGAAGAGCATGTTCTTGTTAAATTTATTTTGTTTCACAGAGGCAGTTTTTATGAAATTCAGGGATACCCCTTCATTTTAACGCTAAAAATCATATAAATGGCTTATTGCTTGATTTAAACTCGAAATATTTTGGCAAATGTTTGTCAATACATACGTTCTAATTGGTTTTATCATATATTTGAATAAGTTAATTTTACTGATCTTTCATGCAACACCTTTAGAGAAATTAACATGAGACGTGCAACACCTTCTTTCGATCTACAGAGCAAGTGTCCAACCCACCGTAAACACTTTCTGCAACAAAATTTTCATCTGTGAAGACTGAAGTGTTTCTGGCGTACGACGCTGCGTGGAACTTGAAGCAATCGTCGCTGTTACAAATGAACCAGTTTTTTAAAGCTTCATTTCTTGGGACGCCTACCGCCTCCCCCTACAGTTTGAGCACCCCTGCACACAACAAAATGCTTAGACTCTCAAATAAATCTTATGTACACCGGATGTCAACAAGGACGTAAACGAGCCTTGCGCCACCTATGTTTGAAATAGGGGAAAGAACTGACAATATTGGCAATTATCCTATCGATAAAAAAACCCACCGTTTACTAAACAGTCATCGGACCCCATTGGTAAGTTGATTATCACCAGTAGGTAATCCTAATTTAGTTTTCAGATCTAAAGGTCACCATGTTATCTGAACATCGATCTCAATTTTGGGAAAGTGAACGTTCATGTATGTTATATTTAGATACGCTTTTGATACCGGTATTATACTTTTGAATTCTCTAAATCAGCGCATGATTTCTGCTTCATACTTTGATATTTTATTGATAGTAGATGTTAACGGCAAACTAACAACTCAACTTTATGACAAATGGGATGATTTCAGCTTCTCCGTCGTCAACTTCCCATAATTATGTAGCAATATTCCATTATCACCTGCATATGGTGTTTATATCTATTAATTGATTCGATACGCATGAGCTTGTTCTGCGTTTGGTGAGTTTTTAAATCTAGACAAGCTACTGACAAACAAGTTGTTGGTGCAGGGGTTCCAACAGTTCTGTTTAAAGTCCACCTTTCGCAAACTCTATGGTCATTATAACGATCTAGTTCGTCAATACAACCTCTCATGCTATCTGACTTGTTTCATACCGATTGTTAGACCGTTCTTGGCACACTGATTTTGACTACAGACAACTCCGTTTACCTGGCTCACGGCGGGTGTGACCGGTCGACAGGGGATGCTTACTCCTCCTATGCACCTGATCCCATCTCTGGTGTGTCCAGGGGTCCGTGTTTGCCCTATTCTCTAGTTTGTATTGCTTATAGGAGTATATATATACATGTAGATTGATCACTGTTCGTTATCTTCACCTTTCATGATAAACAGTCATTCTTTCATCTATTTCACTAAAAAAAATCCACATTGTTTGGATTTGCTTAGCGTCTAACTGCATTGTCATTTTTCACTAAGATAGCTGTGAAGCCTAATTTGAGGGCGGTGAAACAAAATTATACACTTCGTATCTTCTGCATGTTTGTGATCCTAGGGGTGCGGAAGTCTATCGCAATGCAACCTGGGTAGTGACTGTTTCTCCCCCACTACCTGGTATATTAGAAGTGAAGGACATGTTTCTTTGAAATCCCATGTCTCTACACGAGTTAAAAATATATCCAATGGGGTATACAAACGTAGTAACCAATGTTTAGAGTGAAAATATTTTCTCTCTCTCTCTCTCTCTCTCTCTCTCTCTCTCTCTCTCTCTCTCTCATGGTCATTTACATTTTTGTATAGTCCGTCACTCTATCTTATTTGTTTGATAGCTTCCCCCTAAACAGAATTATCGAGTTTCTGCCATATGAAGAGAACGAAATCACCATTGACCTGCCTGTTGTTTCCGGTCTCCTTATTGACAGCAGCCGTGATGACAGAGTTTCCGCTTTGAAGTAAATTTTGACTCGCAGTTTATGATCTTTCGATTGAAAACAAAAAAGAAAGTAGCAGAAAGCATAAATTCGATATAAAGACTGAAACCAAATGTTTTGGGGAGAACACTTAGCTACTGGTTATGGCATTTTAACCATTTCAAAATGCTTTTTAACTGTCATTCGGCGAGTAAGCTTTGACGATATTCCTAACCCTAACTAAAACATATTTTATATCGCAAATAAATGGAAATAATTAGAATTAGTAGATGTACATTTGAAACCACAGAACTTGTTCAAAAGCATCACCTTACACCATCATTCCTCATAATTCAAAGACTACGCTTTTTGTTTCTTTAATGAAAATGGAACTCGGAATTATTCATATCTTATGATTAGTTATAAATTTCTTCGTAGAAAACCATTCTGAATTTCGGCAAACCGTACTCTAGATTAGATAACACGTGTAACGGGGTTTTAGAACTGGATACTTATAATTTTGATTGATTGTATATTGTTTAACGTCCCTCTCGAGAATTTTTCACTCATATGAAGACGTCACCATTGCCGGTGAAGGACTGCAAAATTTAGGCCTATGCTCGGCGATTACAGCCTTTGAGCATGGAGAGATCTTTATCGTGCCACACCTACTGTGACACGGGACCTCGGTTTTTGCGGTCCCATCCGAAGAAGCACCTAAATTTAGTCGTATCTTGCGACAAACAAGGGGTACTGAGGGCCTATTCTAACCCGGGTCATCACGGGAGTCTAGGAGGAGTAAGAATTCCCTGTTGTCCGATCACATGCGAAATGAGCCCTCTATCTTGATCAGGCAAATGGAGAAATTTGTAGTCAAAAGCACGGCCTAATAATTGGTATGAAACGCTTCAGGCAGCATTTGACCGATTGACATACCGGTATTGTATTTGCATATTAGATCATTATTTAGTCTTTGGCGATCAGGTAGTCCTACTGTCTTTTGGAATTCTTTACTTGCTGACTTGTGTAATATTCTTAAAATGCAGAATTTAGTTAAAAATTCAAAAGTATATTATTATTAAACCGGGTGTGCTTACTCCTCCTAAGCAACTGATCCCACACTGGTGTATCCAGTGGTCCATGTTTGCCTAACTTCCTTATAGGAATTATGAGATTGATAACTGTTCGTTATCTTCACTTTTCATGAAACTTTTTAATTTTGAAATAAATTCTGCCTTCTACGAATATATACACAGGTCGGCTGGTAAAGGAGCCCAATATGTGCCCATGAGAATTCCGAAAGACGGTTGGAGTACCTGATTGCCAAATACTATGTAAATATTATCAATGAGGAAATTTAGCAGTTTTCATATCAACTTCAGAGGACTTATGCATAAAATCAGAATGGTTTTTGAACAGACATTTCAACTGATCATAAGATACGAATTGTACATTCAAGTTAATAAATTTAAAGCCCCAATTTTAAGTTAACGCCCCCAAATTTTACCTGTATCCTGATCAATGGTATGTCACCTATGAATCAAACATTTAACAATGGATCTCAGGTGGAGTGACATCTGCACAGACTGTGGCCTGGAGCTACCCCCAGAAAGGTGTTTTGATAACAATAACAGCCAATCCTTACTGGCATTCTGTAGATCTTGAGGAAGCCCAGTATACCACAGAAACCCTGCAGATGGCCCTGAGACACTGTCTGTGTTTATTAATACTATACACCACATCCTGTTGAGACCAAAACGGCCAGGTAAATAACAATGACTAGAGGTGAGCTCCGCCCACATCCAGTGATCCGTGAAGAAACCGTACAGTATCTTATTTGGGTCTTTAAATGAGGTGTATCCAGATTATTAAAGAATAAAAGAAACAAATATGTCTTAGTAAAAGTAGTCACTATTCGTCCAAAAGATAGATCCTTCGTGTATAGTACTAACCGTCACTACATAATAAAGTGGCATTCTATACGCTACAAAGTAAACGTATTAAAATATATCATCCAAATCAATGATTACAACATCTGAACTAGTTCCAAGTCTCAGCTACTTGTATCATAGATCATAAACCTGAAATACCCATATTTCACATTATCACCTGCATACATAATTGTATATATATGGTGTTTATACATGTATCTATTAACTGTTTCGATACGCAAGATCTTGTTCTGCATATGATCAGTTTTTAAATCGAGGCAGCCTACTGACAAACAAGTTGATGGTGCAGGGGTTTCAACAGTCTCGTTTAAAGTCAGTATTTCGCAACTTCTATGATCGTTATAACAATCTAGTTCGTCAATACAACCTATCATTGGGTCAAATGCTCTCTGACTTGTTTCATACCGATTGGTAGGCCGTTCTTGTCACAATGGTTTTGACCATGGATAACTCCGGTTACCTGATCAAGATACAGGGCTCACGGTGGATTTGGCCGGTCGACTGGGGATGCTTACTTCTCCTAGGCACCTGATCCCACCTCTGGTATACCCAGGGATCCGTGTTTGCCCAACTCTCTATTTTGTATTGCTTGTATAAGTTATGAGATTGATCACTATTTGTTATATTCCCGTATAGAATAACACATATATTGGATGAAACAGAAGCTGTAAAACCATGCAGATGTAGACCTTTTTAATTAATCAATTCTTTTGCCAAAAAATATAGCCCCTGCCAACCCTTTCAAAATTTCATTGACACAATTGTTTTAATGAACTGGATAGGGTTCTGTAATAGATGTGTAATACGTTATAGCATCCTGAGCAGTTGTGTTCAAAAGCTCAGGAGCTAGCCTCCTTATTTCCGAAATTCGCACAGTCTATCACCCACAATTAACACCTTTCTAACAATATCCCGTTGTTGATTCAAAAGGACAACGGATGATATCTGGGATTGTTACAAACCAACGCACACCGGATGTTTACATACACTCCGCCTACATACGCTTCTTTTTAGCGGAGTTGTAAATTGTCCGAGTTCCTACTAATATTAAATATTTGTATGTAATATTGTGTAATATTGAAATGTAATATTAAATATAGGTATGTGTATATTCAACTTTTAATTGAGATGATGAATACATATTTGAAATCGATACATTTTTGCCAATAAAATCCGAACGCTTGCTCCCGTGTTACTGCTTGCACGTTTAACATTGTTTCATACTGGTGGTGAAGTCCGTGAGTTGTATAGAATTTTATTTGAAAAGTACATGTCGTGATATTAATTAAAAACTCACTTTCGTTTTCGAATAAACTACCCTTAAATAATAAAAGTGGTGAATACGCTTTGGCGGATCTGAGTAATTTTTAAATGATGTTTTTTTTTCAACAGATAATACGATGTGAAGTAAATCCGTTGTTTATCGATGATTGCTTTTGGTGTTACAGAAGAAATAAGTTTTGAATATCGTTGAATACATGAAATGTGCCTCTTCGTTTCTTCGATCCGTGATTTTAATCTTGAATCACCTGTATGGAAATTTCCAGAACGAAGCACAAAGAACGAGGCAACATCATTGATGCTCAGGTCCACAACCAATCGCACATTCTCGGGCCTTTCCGGCAAACAAATCGAGAAGTTGCGCTTGGTCTACAACATGATCAGCATATAAAGTTTTTGTAGGTGTTCAGTGTTAGCTATACTTGTGATGGTTTTGACTAGACATGTATTTCTCATTTTATGAAGATTTATAATTATATTATTAATTATATCACTGAAGAGACATTATTTGTCGAAATGCGCATCTGGTGCATCAAAATTGGTACCGTATAAGTTTTACATTATGACCCCTGGGTCGAGGCCTCTGCTGGTGGACTGTTAGTCCCCGAGGGTCTCTACAGCCCAGTAGCTAAGTACTTCGTTACTAGCTTGAAAATACGGATGTATATTTAATTGCTGTTATAAAATTTGGAAATTCATTTCAAATTTAAGGATTATCTCCCTCATGCATAGCTCTTATCCTTGGACGAATTTGGCTCCACTTTTTGGGCACGCTGTTTTTGGCTATATTTAGCTCTAAAACTTCATAGTTATTTCGGATTTCAAACATTTCGGTTGAGCATCACTGAAGAGACATTATTTGTCGAAATGCACATCTGGTGCATCAAAATTGGTACCGTATAAGTTTTACATTATCCACTTCTGCTTCATACTTATATATTTTATTGAAAGCAGACATTAACGACAAACTGACAACTCAACTGTATGACAAACGGGATGATTTCAGCTTCTCCTTCATCAACTTCCCATATTTATGTAGCAATATTCCATTATCACCTGCATATGGTGTTTATTTCTCTCAACTAATTCTATACGCAAGAGCTTGTTCTGCCTATAGTCAGTTTTTAACTCGAGACAAGCTTTTGACAAACACGTTGATGGTACAGGATTTTCAACAATCTCGATTGAAGTCAGCATTTCGAAAATTCTATGGTCGTTATAACGATCTAGTTCGTCAATATAACTTATCATTGGATCAAATGCTGTCTGACGTGTTTCATACCGATTTTTAAGCCGTTCTTGGCACACTGATTCTGATTACGGATAACTCTGTTTACCTAATCAGGATATAGGGCTCACGGCGGGTGTGACCGGTCGACAGGGGATGCTTACTCCACCTCGGTACCTGATCCCACCTCTGGTGTGTCCAGGGGTTCGCGTTTGTCCAACTATCTATTTTGTATTGCTTATAGGAGTTATGAGATTGATCACTGTTCGTTATCTTCACCTTTCATGTACAAAAAATGGTGAATTTCATAACCCAGGGTTATGACTTTAGGATGAGTCCAAATTAGTCATAGCTTTTGATGTTGTAATGTTAATACACCTTTTATTTAAAGCCCTTCATCAGTGTATGCACTTTTGAGGGCAGTGAAGTTTTAAGAATACATCTTGTTTTATACTGTTGCTGGACATTAGAATTTAGCTTAGATATTCAGAACAGGAATTTTTTTCTAGATTCCATAGCTCATGGAAGTAATGATACTTTTTTGACTAGTATTCAGGTGACCGATAAGGCCTGTGGGCCTCTTGTTTCATTAGTAATCTATTATGTAAAATTTCAAAGCCCTATCCAAAGTGGTTGAGAGACTATGTAATTCATTATCAAAATCCGTCAAAATCTATGTCCCTGGTACAAAAATCAATTTTGAAAAGCAAAATGTCCTAAACTTTCAAATGAAATTAGTAACTTAGACTGACAACCACCCTTAGAACTTGCAAATACATTGGTATTTTGATGTCTCTAGTCATGAATAGGGCCAATTCGAGTGCCGCAGTGCATTTTATGCGGCAGATTTCATTATTTTTTATATATCATCATTTACTATATCTGTGTGTGGGTTCCTGAAATTATGCAACTGTTAAAATGTTTACAGGTCTTGTTCTGAAATTGCTGCAAAGCGTTGCTCTCAGATTTGGGTCTCTCCTGTTACAAAAACAGAAATACAAGGAATAGAAATAGACAGGGGATGCTTACTCCTCGTAGGCACCTGATCCCACCTCTGGTATATTCAGGGGTCCGTGTTTCCCTCTCAATTTTGTATTGTTTATAGGAGTTATGAGATTGGTCACTGTTCGTTATATTCGCCTTTCATGATGCATGATCCTTATGTTATTTGAAAACTTTTTAGGAGTAGAAAATGTACGAGTCTTTCGTGACACATTGAAAATAATGCAACATCTGTATGCAAAAATCATTTAATTTGCACTGCAAAGTACTTATTAAGTTGATTTAAAAAAATTTAGCATCATAATATAGCATAAAGATTATTTAGGGAAATCAAATTAGTTTCACATGAAAATTGTCCCTCCTGTTACTTTTTCTCCTGTTACATTACCTTCTGAAACAAGAATGACATACATACGTTTGTAACAGGATTGCTTCTGTATCTAAATAGAGTTTTGAATGATTAAATGCACGCTTATTGAAATCCTTGAAAGTAGCTCAAACAACAATTTGATATTTATTCTTCGATATTGTTTGTTTTGTTCATTAACACTCTCTCCTGTACCATTTACGTAAGTAGATTAAACGATGTTTTGATATTTTGTTATTGAATATTTTGTACTTTGTTAATAAACACTCCAAAAGTTCTTATTCTGACATATTATAAAATGTAACTTGCTATTTGCAAAAATTCATCCAATCAACCTGTCCAGCATGTAACAAAAAGAAAATATTTGATTTCTTTAATTTTTTTGTAATGTGAAAATTAAAATATTGCAGTATTATCGACGAAACTATTTTGAAAAGTTTATCTATGTTTACTAGTATTTGGAATTATCTAAACAGAAATTGTCTGAAGCTTGTCGGGTGAGTTAAAATCTTTGATAACAATCATGAATTAAAAATGCATGTATGTGCATGAGGAAATCATCTGCTGTGTGAAAGGTGAAGATAACGAACAGTGATCAATCTCATAACTCCTATAAGCAATACAAAATAGATAGATGGGCAAACACGGACCCCTGGACACACCAGAAGTGGGATCAGGACGCCGTTTCATCAACCATCGTACCTAGTTGCGTAAGCTTAGTTTGGCGTAACTTTCTGACTAGACTAAATGTTTTACGTAAGTCCGTTTCATCAAATGGCGTAAAATTAGAATTTACGCAAGTTTTCAACTAACTAGTAGAAATACTACGTCAGGTCGAACCCTTACGTAAGTACCTACGTAAGCAAAATTCATGGCCGACTGTTAGCTGTTTGTAAATATATATGGAATTTTTACCGACGAGCTTTGGGTGGTGATCGATTTTTTCAAGACAGGATGCTTTTAGACGTTTACAACGATAAATATGTAAGGCCCTAAGGGTTACTTCCCTTTGAAAACTAGTAAATTTATGGCTTGCCTTACTATCTGTACATGAATGATGAATGTTATTCCAAAATCCCTTTGTAAAGTAGTCCACCGTAAAGGGAACATTCACTTTCTTGTATTATATGTAGGCTATTTATAAATCTCTTCAAAACTTCCGCTCTGACTAACTTGGAACAAATGATTAGCGACCCCGATTCAATTCGATCTCTGTCGTATTGTGGGTGGATTTACGGGAGTATAATGTATATTTCATGAACAGTTACTTTCAGATCTACTATTTTCTATTGTATATCTTAAATCTTGAAAAAAATATCCCGTCTTAAGAAATACATCATATAACTATATTATGTATTTATTAAGACGGGATTTTTTGAAAGATTTTTAAAATATCAATAATAAAGTTCTTCCAAATAAAAAAAAGGTCTTCGTAACAGTTTGATACTTGACAAATTTCGGTGATAAGTGATGTGTAGGATAATCCGTGCAGATATATATTTTATGTTATCAAATAAAAAAAACCATCTACATGTAAATATATATCAGGCACGAATCGGAGTGAATGGGAGGGGGGGGGGGGGTCAACCTGCGTTGCTACTCCACTACGATATTTTTAAATTTGTACTGTAAGTGAATGAGAGGAATTTATGAATAAAAACTATTTAGTGAGGTATGATCATGAGCATTAATAGAAGTCTAGCACCCCATCCCCACCCCCACGATGTTTGTAGGAAAATGTTTTGAGGCACTCATAATAGAAGACTAGAGCACCCCCACGATTGAAGAAAATGAAACCTGAGAGAGAAAAAATTGTGGAAATCACTGCAAAAGATTCCAACACCACCCAACTCCGAATTAGGATTTTGCAGATAGGACAAAACATTTTTCTCTCTCGTTATAACGCAAGATAAAAAGATTATTTGAAAAGTCAACATCTAATCCGGGTTAGAATAGATCCTCAGTACCCCCTTGCTTGTCGTAAGAGGCGACTAAATGGGGCGGTCCTTCGGATGAGACCGCAAAAACCGAGGTCCCGCGTCACAGCAGGTGTGGCACGATAAAGATCCCCCTCTGCTCAATGGCCATAAGCGCCGAGCATAGGCCTAAATTTTACAGCCTTTCACCGGCAGTGGTGACGTCTCCATATGAGTGAAATATTCTCGAGAGGGACGTTACGTTAAACAACAATCAATCAATCTAATTTATGTCCCAGCTGCACCCCCCCCCCCGGTCGCTTTGCGAAACGATGTTAGGTGCCTGTATATAATCCCAAACTGTAAAATATGCACATATATTCAATTTGTTCAAACACATTTAGGCCTATGAGTCTACATTAATTATCCAATTAAAGTTTAAATATATAGTTAATATCTATATACAATGTAGATGTATCGTGTCGACCAACATGCACTTAAAATATAATGACCTTTGAAATTATAAAAGAACTACTTTTTGTAGAAGAACAGATGTAAAATATATGCATAGGTCTGTATAGATAAAAACAAATTTTGTTTATGGAGTGATATGTTTGATTTAGTATGCAGTGCCCAAATAGTATGGTATAGGAAAATTTTACTGCCTCTGCCAACACGGCCATCTCTATCTCCTCCCAATTCTGTTTTTGCATTTTCTTTGCGTTCTTTTCATTCATTATTTTGGTCCAGACGACAAGTGAAAAAACGAAAGTATGATGCACGCATGCTCAGTACGCGGTAACTAAGCACGTACATGTAAGCTTAGTTGAAAACTTAGTCGAGTAGTAACGTACGCATGTATTTACGTCGTTTCGTGAAACGCGGTTTGCGCTAAACTAAGATTATACGTAACTAGATTTACGTAGTCGGCGTAAGACTTAGTTGAAAATTTACACTTATTGATGAAACGGCGTCCAGGTGTCTAGGAAGATTAAGCATACCCTGTCGACCGGTCATATCCGCCGTGAGCCCTATATCTTGATCTTGTGTGATATCTATATCTTGTGTGTGGCATGATGACATCACATAAAAGTTCAATATGAAGGTTCAAGGTCGTAAGGTAATTTAAAGATGTCACTTATCAAAAGGAACACACATTTCTGAAATATTCAAACCCCATCTCTATTCATTTTTATGTTATTGTCAGGTTAAAGTTTTCATATTTTACATGCATGCCTGTCGAGTGAGTTAAAAACAAAAGGATTGTGACAAGGAATATACATTTCAAATAACTATAATAGTTCTAAACTCACATTTATGAATTATGACAATACGACAAGGTCAGATGTATCATGTTCTGAATTTAAAATCTTTGATTAAAATGAATTAATTTATACTCGCTGCTACAGTCTGATAATTGACTTGCAGTAGGGGTAATTTGACTATCATCATTTTCCGAATCTGTAATGAAACGGTTGTTTCAATTCATTATTAAGCTTTGGTATATATGGCACACTAATACACTAGTATCTGTGTGCATACTTATCAATCATCAGAATTTGTGTCATGTTAAACCATCTTATTTTATAATCCATTCAGCTTAAATTTAGAGAAAGAAACAAGTAATGATATTTAAAAGTACTATTGTAAATGTACATACATCAACCTTTAACACCCCCATATATATATATATGTGTGTGTGTGTGTGTGTGTGTGTGTGTGTGTAAACCACATTCACTATATATATATATATATATATATATATATAAACCGAAATTTTTGAAATCCGAAATAACAACATACATGTACTTAATATATATATACATTGCACACACACGCGCGCACACGCACACACACACACTGGTTCTTATAGTTGCCTAGTTACATGAATCATGAATAGATACCATATGCCCAACTCTCTACTTTGTATTGCTTATACATTGACCAGTTAGCCAATTATATACTCAAGTGTGTCACCTCCCAGGGCCGTAAATTACATGGAGGCGGAGGAGGCAGCTGCCTCCTCCAACTTTTGAGCCAAAAAAAATTAAAATTTAAAGTTCATTAGAATTTATGTTGTTTCCAATAACTAAGAACATGATACCTCCCTTAAAAAGCATTCCAAATCTTTCTTTTAGAATGAGTTAGTCAAGTAACATCTTAGAAGGCCCTAGAATCAAGGATTTTGCACGAAACGTGTTCAGTGTGCACAAAATGTGCTCAGCGTCTGGGGGCCTGGGTGGCCCCCAGACCCCCGACTAATTTCCTGCCTCCTCCAAATTGAAGGTTAATTTACGGCCCTGCCTCCACAAAAAAGCACGGGCGATGTTTCAACTATGGAAACACCTAATTACCCCTTCGGCATTCAACAAAATCCAGGTAAGGCCCAAGCGGAAATTATTAAACGCTTGGGTAAATGTGGGTATACGTTACCACCACTTCGAGAGTGAAAAACAATGAAATGTGTTTTACGGGACCCAACTTCACTTCGAGAGATCAAACGTTCGAGAGATCGATAGTAAATTTGTTTTGTTATATAGAGAGAAAAATCGGGACCATGATTTCATTTCGAGAGACCGAGAACTTCGAGAGATCGAAGTTCGAGCCATCGAGAGTAACCTGTACATTGTAAGAGTTATGAGATTGATCACTTTTCGTTATCTTCGCCTTTCATACATTATTTTTTAATGAATGCATGATATGTACATAGCTTGCAGAACAATAAACATTTTTATAAAAACTTATTAAAAGTTTACCTCTTTCATCTTGTTCGTGGGTTATTCCATTCTTTCTTAATTAAATGATTTGTGGACAATCAGGAGTGTTCTACAGGTTTTACAAATCCCTATAGTAAAATAAAAACGAAACCCAGATTAATGATCATTATTATTTTAAAAAAGAATCATTCTATTAAATGAATTGTTAGCATATACACATCATGAGAACTTGCATCAAAATTGTCTAGCAATCAAAGACAGTTTTCAAAGAAAAATAACACGAGAAAATACGACATTGATACTTACCACTTCCAACGGGAACAACCACTGACAATAACTTGCAATAGGAAAAAAACATTTCCCTTGAAACGTTGAAGATTACTACTCTGTCTGCTTTACACTTTCCTTTGTGTAGCCTAGCAGATAACATTTGGTGGTGGATTTCCTCCAGTAAATCCTCAAGGAATCGCGATGACCTCGACATACTAGTTGGTTAAGTAGTAACAGTCATCTGCACGATAGTTCTACGTTAAAGTGCCCCGATCTTGTACAGCAGGAGGTCAAACTCGGTTGAATATTACACACAGTTCCAACTTTCAGATATCATAAATATCCACTTATGTCTTTTGAACAATTATTAAGGGTTGACAAGTCCCTAAACCAAGGACCACTCCTAGGAAAACTTCACGTTTCCACCACTTGTCAGCTATACCTCTTTAACCACAAAACTTTGATAGGTCCGGGCTGAATATCTATTTTTCACCATCAAATTAAAAAAAAATCACGATATAATAAAAAATCGATATAAGTAAAATATGTTCTAAATAAATACTCTTTTCTGCAAAAATGACACTGTATGCAAGTTTTGGGTAATTTTATATTTTTACGCCAAAGGAGGTAACTCAGATTACTGGCTCTTTGGCTACTTCTGTCAGTAAATGCTCAACAATAGCATGGTTTCCCAGTAATTTTATTGTTTTTTCTTAATTATAATGGGATTTCCTTCAAATAGTGTCTATACTTTCTGGACAAATTATATTGCATTGGATATTGTTTAATTTTCCAAATTGATTGTTTTCTATAGCTTATATAGGATCCTCGGATGGTTCCAATTTTGGCTCTTAACAATTTCTTTGTCAAATTTACTTTACATACGATAAAATTGTCGTATAATCTTAACTTTTATTGGGTGTGAAAAAGATTGTTGGGAATGGCATGTGCCAGCCATATTATAGCGACTGCCTTATATCTCCATGGACGGTCTCTTAAAATCTAAGAAGCAACCTTCCTTAAGCTTTCTAGGGAAAGTATTTAGGTAAATTTCATATTTTACCTTGGAAAGGTTTTTCATGATATTCTTGTACTTCAGTTTTTATTGAATACTTTTATCAATAGCAAAAGGAAAATATTTTGTGCATAGATTTTAAACATGATTGTGCACCGTTTGGAGGGATGTACTCCAGTGCAAACTTCGTAAAAGCGGAAAACACAATGACTATCCTCCTTTAGTCCTTGTTCATTCATTTGGATGGACATATTTGATGTTAAACTAAAGATTTTTCTTTTACTTTGTTGTTTATCAAACATAGTCTAACCATGTCTACGGATAAGAAACCAACAACAATAAACCTCGACAAACACTATGTACAAAGAAGAGATTGAGCGAGTAGTAAATACTATCTCAACTATGAAAGTGAAATCCAGGGTAGATACACCTGAGGATTTTCTACAATGCTGTAGCTGAATCCGGTGACAGATCATTCAGTACATACATGGTATACCTAAGGAGATCACATGTCAAATGAAGGAAGGACATTCTAAGGAAGCTATCATGATGGTAATTAGAAGGTTATGAAAGAGAGGGCCAGCCAATGTCTTGATGCGGTTAGGATCTGTGAAGAGGATGTTCTAGTTTGACAGTATTTATGGTAATGTGTTGGATGATCGAGAATATTTCACTCATATGGAGACGTCACCAATGCCGGTGAAGGTCTGCAAAATATAGGCCTATACTCGGAGCTTATGGACATTGAGCAGGGAGGGATCTTTATCGTGCCACACCTGCTGTGACACGGGACCTCGGTTTTTGCGGTCTCATCCAAAGGACCGCCCCATTTAGTCGCCT
Organism: Ostrea edulis; assembly: GCF_947568905.1. NCBI lineage: Eukaryota > Metazoa > Mollusca > Bivalvia > Ostreida > Ostreidae > Ostrea > Ostrea edulis. The sequence continues at coordinate 93,339,041 of NC_079167.1, forward strand.
CTTACAACAAGCAAGGGGGTACTGAGGACCTATTCTAACCCGGATCCCCACGGGAAGGTAATGTGTTGGAAACAGAACACATCCTAGCAGAATTCTACAGTGCTCGACAAAAAGATAACGAGGACTGTGCTAGATGGAGTGTCAGGCTGGAAAACCTGATGAACAAGCATTCTGAGAGTATTGCATAGCAATACATAGTCCCCTACCGGAGGCAAAATTTATTGGACCGCAACAATATTTGAAGTTCTATATGAGACCAAGGTTATGGTAAAAGGGAAGACTGGGAAACCAAGATAGGAATATTAATCCGAATGGCCGCCCCATTTCGTCGCCTCTTACGACAAGCAAAGGGTACTGAGTACCTATTCTAACCCAGATCCCCATGGCAAAAGTGTCCCCAGTTGCTGCCATTGAGATGCATCAACAACAGCACCTGTATAGAATCATCTGAAATTTCACATTCTACATTGTTTCTTTTTGTTCCAAGTAGCAACTACAATTCTCCCGTACCAGTTCTCATTGGGACGAATTTCATTAATCACCTATAATGAGGGGATGCTTACTCCTCCTAGGCAACTGATCCCACATCTGGTATATCCAGGGGTCTGTGTTTGCCAAACTCTCTATTTTGTATTGCTTATAGAAGTTATGAAATTGATCACTGTTCGTTATCTTCGGCTTTCATGTTGAGGACCATGTTCTACAAAAGACTGTCAGGATCTAAGAGACATATCAGGTTATCTCCTCCACACCAGAAATGAATTTGACAGACTTAGAGTTGCGATAAGGAGGGTTAAGACCGAATATAAGCCTGCAGTGAAACTAAAAGCATGAAAATGTTAAGGCTGCAACTACAATCAGTTATGATCGTTTTGATCAGTTGAAAGCTAAGCTAAATCTCCACAAGTCATGCAGTTGAGACAACCATATCCTCAGAATCCACATTACGAATGTCAGTCGAAACAACCAAGGAAAGAAAAGGATATGGGAAACAACAGTCTAAATGAGTGTCTAATGCATAACTAGTGTCAAAAGCTGAGATAGCATCTTCACCTGTGGTTCAACAGGATGGGGTTATATGCTACAGGTGCCACCCGAAAGGACACATCGCTATTGGATGTCGTGTCAGATTGGATCAGAGAGCAGATTTAATCTCCAAACAGACCAAATCCTGGGGTCAAGAGTCTGGTCATGCCAATGTAAGGTCCATCCAGTCAAAGCAGTAAGTTGGTGTTTTAAATGAAGTAAATTTTTCTATCAATAAGGTTGGATGCACAACTTTAGTAGACACTGGTGTTATCGTCTCCGCTATCAATGAGGTTGTTTATGTTAAACACTTACATATATCTCATATTGAGATGTATCCTGTTCAGGAAGCTTTACATGTTGAATGTGCTGACGACGAGCTGATGCCTTACCTTGGATATATATGTACCAGTATAGAACCACATAGAATGCCATTTACTACATTACACGATTGTTTGTTTATTATTGTTCCAAGTAGCAACTACAATTCCCGTGTACCTGTTCTGATAGAAACCAATATCATTAATCGCCTATTTGGAAATAACACGGGAGGAAATTGGCTCAAGGTATCTTCAAGATACAGACGAGAACAGGCTGGGCATACTGAAGTCAGCACAAATACTTACAACATAAGGTTATTATACCACCTAACGGATGAGTAATGATCAATGGATACATAAATAGGAAGCTGCCATACCACCAAGTTCTTGCCATGTCACAAGCAACAAAGCGGTCCAGCATTTCATCTTATTTGGACATCACGCCATCCTTGCGTCTTCACAGTTACGACAACGGTTACATTGTACCGGTAGAAATCAGTAACATAACCACCAGGACTGTGTCGAAAGCCATTCTTTGTGAGTTGCAACCTGTCACCTTACTGGATACGGTTATGCCAATGTCTGCAAGTATTTTACCAGGTACCACGGACACGTTCAAACATCAAATAGACATGCATGATGAAACCCATTTTAAGCAGAAATATAGAAGGATTCCTCCTGTAATGACTGAAGAAGTAAGACCACACATACAGGAGTTGATAGCAAGTGGTGTTGTACGTCATTCATATTTCACATTTTCATCAAACATGGTTTTGGTAAGGAAGCAAGATAGCGGTTCACGTCGACTTTGTATTGACCACCGTCAACTAAGGTCAAGAACAATTATTGACAATTATGCCTAGCTACGTATTGATTAGAATTTGGACTCGCTATCAGTAAACAAATTCTTCACGGTGATGGATAGGAAGTGAGTTTATCACCAGCTAGAAAATGAGTGAAATCACAAGGAGATAACTGGTTTTACAGTAAGGTCATCAGGATTCTACGAATTCAAAAAAATGAGCTTAGCCAGCAACATACCAACGACTATAGGAACGGTCTCTTTGTGCTCTGCACCTGACGATTTACCTGAATGATTTGATTATTTTTTCGAACAATTTTGACGAGCACTTGGTGGACTCAAACAGGTCTTCGACAGAATTCTGAGTTATGGACTCAAACTATCGCCCAAGAAGTGTTCAATTTTGATGAATAAGGTGAAGTATATTGGCCATATAGTGTCGGAGGAAGGAGGTCAGGCTGACTCCGACAAAATAGACAAAGTTAGGCAATGGCCTACACCTACTACAGACCAAGTGTGACCATTTTGGCTTTGTAGGCTATTATAGAACATTCATTCAGGATTTTGCTAAGATTATCCATCATTTCTTAAATAGATGGTCACAGGGATTGTCCGACAATCATGACATATATATGGATTATATTAGTTATATATATATATATTTCTCTTAATATTAACATTAGATAACATTTATTTATCATTATCATCAATATTTTTTATAATGAAAGGTGTAGATAACGAACATTGATCGATCTCATAACTCCTATAAGCAATGCAAATTAGAGAGTTGGGCAAACACGGACCCCTGCATATACCAGAGGTGGGATCAGGTACCTATGAGGAGTAAGCATCGACCGGTGACACCCACCATGAGTCCTATATCTTGAGGAATATAGTACCTGCCTGTAGTCTATCATCCCCTGTCGACCGGTGTATCACTATACTAAGTGGTTTTACAACGTGTATCTTTTTTTTTAAATGCACATTTCCCCACGAGTTGAAGGTGCGTGATATATGAAAAACACAGACGCATTACCTATTTCATAGTGTTATCAAGAACAAAGACACTGTAGAATGTAAATATATTGCAGCTATTGTTAGTTTCTAATATGTGCATATGTATTAAACAGAAAACCTCGAATTATCAATGCACCAGTCATTGGAATGCTTTGTTTGCAAACTATCACCTTTTCAAGTCACATTCTTCCAGCGTGTAAATTAGAAAACAAGAGCGAAATAAGTGAGGTACGAGTTATATGTGGGTATGGACCACTCATGTCTTCCTCCATTTTCCTGGAATTTCGGTACCGCAATCAGTTTGGACAGTTCCCCTTCCTTCCTTGTCTATAATTGTCCCTTGACTATCCATAATCACTAAATACGGAATACCCTTAACATCATACTTATCCGCAAGTTCATCCTGAAATGAGAAAAAAGTATGGATAATAAAATGTATATCGGAAACAAGTCTTGTTATCTGTAATACACTTTTGATTGTATGTTGTAGATGGAGCATATCCAATAAATAAATCAATATAAAACGAGGAGAGGGGTCCCAGTGTGTTGGCTGGTAAGGGATTGATATTTGGTCTTTTAACACTTTGAAACTTCGAGATATAAGACTAGCATACAGTTTTCACATTTACTCACTATCAAATGGACTAGAAATAAAGCATGTATTTTGGGGTCAAATTTTAAAACTTCTTAACTAAATCTGCTTAGTGTTCAATCAAATATATTTATTGATTATTGTCCATGTAATATATTAATATTTCCATGGGAGGGGGGGGGAGTCTTTGATATCTCTACAAATTGTAATGATAGCCATTCCCTCATGAATGTGCTGCAGTTGTGAGCAATGCGTGTATGAATATAGATAAATATAGTACGTTTATTTTCACGACTGGAAATTCCAACAGAAATGGAAGTAAAATGTCAATATAAACAAAATTGCTACATGTAGCCATGTCCCCCCACCGCCGCAAAATAAGTTGAAGCACAAAAGTCCCATAACTCCTGTAAAATTTGTCGAATCAAAATGACGGCGCAATATGATCAATTACATATGATGACTAATAATCCAACAGCTTTTGAACAAAATCCGTTGAGCGGTTTTGGAGAAGTTGCGTCAACAAAGTGTTTCTATAGTGTAGCATGTACAAATTCAAGAAAGTTCCATAACTCCTGTAAAATTTGTCGAATCAAAATGGTAGCAAAATATGATCAACTACACATGGTGACTAACAATCCTACAAAATTTGAACAAAATCTGTGGAACGGTTTCGTAGGAGTTGCGTCCACAAAGAGTTTCTATAGTGTAGAATGTACAAATTCAAGAAAGTTCCATAACTCCTGTAAACTTTGTCGAATTAAAATGGTGGAACAATATGATCAACTACACATGGTGAACAAAATCCATGAGCGGTTTCTGAGGAGTTGTGTCGACAGTGTGTTCTTGTAGTGTAGCATGTAAAAATTCAACAAAGTCACACAATTCCTGTAAAAATTGTCAAATCAAAATGGCGGCATAATATGATCAACTACACATGGTGACAAACAATCCTACAAAATATGAACAAAATCCACCGAGCGGTTTCTGAGGAGTTGCGTCCACAAAGTGAAGTGGGACGAACGGACGGACACCGGTATTTCTATGTCCTCTTCTGCGTTGCGGTGGGGGACAACAATTCATTTCCTAAAGTGTTAGAGGTGCCGGTGTGAAGTGTCGCAGTTCATGTATTTTCAAAAATGAAATTCATTTTTTAAAGATAGTAAATCTCTAGTGTGTTCTATAAGATTCGTTAGTTCGCAATTCTTTTGTACTGAATGTCAGAGGCTGTTACTGTGGATTTACAGTAAGTGTGAACGAGACATATCGGCAAGTACATGACGTGCTCCAGATAGTTCATTGGAAAGTCCCCGAGTGATTTTAAAGAGCGCTTTTGATAGGTCGGTTAAATTATAGGTAGGCGGTCCCAAGTATTTGGCATTATATTCTCTCGAGCTAACAAGTGTAAGTTTCACTATTTGATTTCAGTGTAAGTTGCACCGTACGTAGCGTGAGATTCAATATCGGTTTTGATATGACAACGGAGATTTGAGATGACGTTAATAAAATGTCTTGTAAAGTTTATCTTATATATACTAGATATCTACATGTATAAAAGTGATGAGATATCTTATAAAGAAAAAAATATAAGATGTCTTATAAAAGATACAAGATATCTCGTAAACTTTAGAAGATATAACTTTTATCAGATACCTTATAAATTTTATCTTTTAAACAGGTATAACCGTGTTATACTTATAATCCATCGCAGTATGAATAGGTATGGGAGGGGGAATACAGGGTGAAAAAGGCGAGCTCCGATATGGAAAGGAAAGGCAGGATAGCAATATCCCAGAATTCAAATAGTGCTGAATATTGAAAAGAAAGAAAAAAATGACGGGATTGAAAATGCTGCGGGGAAAGGCAGGATCCGCAGTTGTCTCTATATCCCAATAAAAATTGAAAGGTTACTCCCTTAAATTCCTGTAGATACTTGTCAGTTTTAAGTGATCAGAAATTTCAGTACATGTTTCTATAGGCGATTTTGTCCGTTTAAGAACAATGCTTTTGTTTTGTTGTCTCTTTCACATTCGCAGTTTCCATATCGTTATTTTAAAATAAATCTCTCAGAGGATATTTTCGAAATCTTGCAAAGCATTGGAAAAGATCGATGTCGGAAAAATTTCTAAATTCAAATAGTTAGGGGGAAGAGAGGGTAAAAACTCGTAAGTTTAAAACCACATAATAATACACTTTAATAAACGTTTAATAGTTATTTATATACATATATAACTGACTCGGCCTAAATTGCAATAAAATCAGTAGCAAAGAAGTTTTCAACACTTCGTTCGTGTTCAGATCACAGGGGCTCGTCACGAATTGGCCCTCTCTATTCTATATTAATTACATTTATTTGTAAATATAGAATAGACGATGTAAAATTTTAAAAAGACAAATATTTCGTGACGAGTCCCTGTGTTCAGACGAAATATGTTTCTCTTGAATTTTCTTTGTAGTTTCTTGAAAGTCATTTCCCTAAAAATTTCTCGCAGCTCTACAAATTAAAGACACCTATGGTACATTGTCAGGGGCACAAATATTTCTTCTTAATACATTTTGTCTGATTTCTCTATTAATATGCACTTGATTTCTTTTTAATTTCATACTCGATAAACAAAAGTACATCCGGTGTGAGCTTCGTTGGCGACATTTTCGGTGCAAGAGTTCCCATGATTGACAATTTTATAACGTGGCCTTTACGACGCCTAATTTCTTACTGATTTACCATAAAATAAACCCTTGGCATGTAATTTTAAAATCAACGTCATTGTTTTAGTTGGTATTGGTTTTCCCTTTTCGCAGTCTCTTCCATCGTGCTAAAAGATTATGTAATGACACGCTAGTGTAAAGACACGTGTGACCATCTAAAATTATTTTTATTCCCGCCCCTTTAAATATTGGTCCAATCGCAGTGATTTTTCTTTCCTTGATGCGTCATCATTGACAGATTTGTTTTGAAACCAACTATCCGAGACCTCGAATGAACTTGAGAAGCTGAGTCGTTCACACTTACTGTAAATTCACAGTAATGATTATTAAGCTAGTTATTTATAACTATTTTCGGCGAAAATTGCAAGTGATGCAGCTCGTAAAAAAGAAAACCAAGATGTCGGCGTTATATGCCCTGTGGATATTTTGTTTTTATAGGAGGACATTATTTTTTTATTATAGATATTCAAAACTTCGAGTGCCTGTGCAAATTCCATATATTTCGTGGTGCTAAATCTACTTCAATGTTTAATCACGTGGTGCTAAATCTACTTCAATGTTTAATCACGTGGTGCTAAATCGACTTCAATGTTTAATCACGTGGTGCTAAATCTACTTCAATGTTTAAGCACATGGTGCTAAATCTACTTCAATGTTTAAACACATGGTGCTAAATCTACTTCAATGTTTAATCACTTACATGGACGTGTTAGAAGAATGAATTCAATAAACATTTGTACATATATACTTCATCAATCGTACTTACTCTTTTATCTTCATCACTATAGGGGATAGCGTGCCATGGCATTTCGCAGTAGAAGTTGTCAAAGTGGTCCTGATCACGGTCATAACTCACAAAAATAATCTCTATGGGCTGATCATTGGCTTTCATGGTGTTGTAAAACTCTATCAACTTTGGTGTAAATCCACGACATGGCGCGCACCAATGAGCAGAAAAGTACAAACCTAAAGTAAGGCCAGGAAGAAAGTATAAACAAAAGCGCCACCATGCGGAGCATCCCCTCGCAAAAAGAAACAGTCGTACTAATTAATCATATAATCAACACATTATACAAGATAATATGAATCACAAAATATAGTATGATGATCCTCAGATTTATGGTTTTTGTTTGAATCATGTCCATAAGGATTTAAAGGAATTTCCTTCTGTGGTCTTACCTTTGATGCATGACCTTGAAAAGCCAAAGGGTTCAACAACTCACCAGGGGAAACAAGAATGCAAAGTTTTGATTACCCTCCCCTCACCAATATACGGTTTGTCTACACACACACACACACAGAGAGAGAGAGAGAGAGAGAGAGAGAGAGAGAGAGAGAGCAGCATTATTGTATCTAACAACTCTACCAAGGCTGATGATTGCAGTATATGTTACTTAAATGCAATATCAGAGGTACACGTGACACTGACTTAACCACACATTGTAGTTGTTTTAACTAAAAGATAAAACTCGCATACCAGAGTCTGTCTGTTTATCAGACGTCAAACGGTAGAGGGCGATAGAGTTTCTGGTATGCGAGAATGTAAAATATACAAACTAGCAGAATCTCTATTACACTGTATTTGTCCAAACTTTGGCACTTTATCATTTAACTATTTTAAAAACTCATCGAGTTTAAATGACGCATAAGCATTTCAGAGACCTAACTATTTTTGCATACAGATCATGTTTCGGGGGGGGGGGGGGGTCAAACAGAACCTAGCTGCATATTAAGTTATTTATTTTTTGCTATACATTAAAATTATGTGTGCATGGTTGTGAAAGTATACAACATTATCAAGATTGTGTCTATATCTACATATTCCATGACTACAACCATTTTAAATCATCTTGGATCCATGCAAAACTTCTGGAAGCGGATTTACTTTGCAAACATTACGACATCGTGTCATCAAACATCCCTTCATCACATTCAATATCCGGTTAGGTTTTCTTTTAATCAAATGCGACATTCATCTAGCGGTGTCTGAAACCCGGATTCAGCTTCAAAATTCGGGTTTTCTGTAATAAAACACGACATAAATTTACTTGAGCGATGGTTTCTATTATTTGGCCTTTACATAAAAGGTCAAAGGTCATCACAAATGGCACGCAACACACTGTCTTATCATGATACACCCACATACCACATATTAAAGCCATATATCAAAAGACAAAAAAGTTATAGCCCGGACAGATTTTGTATTCATGAGAAGCGGAAGAATCCACACTAAAACAATATGTCCCCTTCTGGGAAGGGGAGACATACATAAGTAATTAAAATTTATGTCCCTTGGCAAAGGAGCCATGTTTTGATGAAGAAACCTGATCTGTTCTCTGAATTATGACTATGTAATTTCTTTTTTGAGGATAGGCAGGACAAGGGCTTGAAGAAAACCCCCACCATATTTGGTAATGAAGTTTTCTCATACTTGATAACATCTTAGTACAGAGAGTTCTGATTACAAATGCGTTCAGATCGTGTGGGGTTCTTGTCATTGTAGGTCCTCTGTGTCCCCTGCTTGTCGTAAGACGCGACTAAACGGGGCGGTCCTTCGGATGAGACCGCAAAACCCGTTTTGTCACAGCGGTGTGGCACGATAAAGATCTCTCCCTGGTCAATGGCCATAAGCGCCTAGCATAGTTCTAAATTTTGCAGCCCTAAAGATTTATTGTATCACAGAGTTCGGGCCCAAATCGGTCCCGCTAATGTTTTCCTGAAATTAATCTCCGTCTGAAGTTTGCGCATGCGTGCGAGTGGAGAGTACATGAATTTGGTTGCAGAGAAATTCTTACATATATCCCAATATTTTGCACCGGAAATTACAGGAAAGGGATGTTTAATTGGATTTAAGTGTAACCGTGACTAGATGAGTCCCAAAAAAGGCAAACAACGTAAGCCTACGTGTATGGGGAAAAAACGGGGGGGGGGGGGGGAGAGTCAACAGTAGAGATACCGAGAATCGAAACAAAGTGCTTATTCAAGCAGTGAACTCTTCTCTGGAAGTAAGCGATACAGTAAACAATACAGCGGAAGTGATTGGTCAGGGACATAACGTATATCCTTTATTTTCAACACCGCAACCTGCACAGACAAACATGCAGCAACCAAACATGCAACAGTCAAACATGCAACAGCCAAACATGCAACAGTCAAACATGCAACAGCCAAACTCCGTATGTAACAACACATTTACTGCTGATGCAGGATTGTCGCATCTTGGCTTTCCGATTCTCGGTTACCAGCCTTCATGCCATGCCTTGGCATATTCCGTCGGAACCTTCAGTCAAATTGATTTCTGGTCCAAAGATAGACTAAATGGCAAGATCTTTGGACCTTGTGATCAAGAAATTTGTAAAAACTTGATGACATGGACAAGCGTTTTAGTACACTGGAAAATTCTATAGGAAACGTTAAAAAGGACATGAACGATATGAAAGAGAAAATAAATGAGATCGAACACGGAATGACACAAATGAACAAAATATTTGAGGATAATTTAGAAAAATTCAGTTCAAAACGTGAAAAAATAAAATAGAATCATCGACAAAAATGTAAATTGAAGACTTAAAAGCAGAAATATCGTCATTAAAGGAGAGACAAGTGGAACTGCAAGCCAGGAGCATGAGGGACAATCTGGTTTTTAATGGCATTGATGAACAACACGATGAAAATACAGAGGAAATATTAAAACATTTTCATACAAACACGATGAAAATAGAACTACCCCCTGATTTTCACCGCGTACATAGATTTGGTAAAAGGGTACGCGGTAAGCCCAGGCCAATAGTGGCCAAATTTGTTCACTTCAAGGAGCAAAACGGCAGAACAAGAAGGCAGTACTTGTGTATGACAAATTCTTATACATTAACGACGAACTCTTTATATTGCCGCACGATGAACCAGCTGTGGATACGCCACTGTCAGCAAATGCACCCGAGTTCACACCTACTGGAAGGACTGAGCAGATGCGATCGACCGCGACAACTACGGGGGTGATACTATCGAACTAACTCCAACTTCACATACCCATGGTAGCAGGGGACAGTTTCGCACGATAGGCCTGCTCAGCTATTTAAAAAAATTGGAAATACCCCATATTTGAAGTGATATTACATGTGTGGAAATGTATACAATAATTTTAGGATGCATGTCAAATGTAGCTGAGTGCTTAATTAAAATGTTGATATACAACATGTAGGTATCACCATGATCCCTAGCATATAGAGGGTGAAAATACGAAACTAAGACAAGTGGTCAGTTGCTGAAGAAATTCCGGTGAAAACATGCAGGGTCCAGCAAAAAGTCTGTAGCTGAGAGGGAAGGTGGATGGCCCCATATGAAAGGTAGCTTTTTGAGAAGGGCAGATAGGGTTCTTGATTGTGCAGTGTCTAAATCCCCATCTTTGGTACTGTGATGGTGTAGGGGTGGTGTGGATTAGCCCAAATGAGAGAAAATCAAAGCAAAAATGGGAAACCTGCTCAGAGCATGTTTTGTGCACCAGCACCAGTATTTATAGATTACATGTAATGTAGGGTCATAATTTATTAACTACACTAATATGAAATACAAGTATGGACATAAAAGGGAAATATCATTTTTCATTAGTCTGTCATAATCTGACTTTGATGTATACCCCCTATCCACATTTTTCAGAACCAAAGAAACTGTCCCCTGCCACCCATGATATTGACCGCTGTCAGATAAGTCGGACCATAACAAAGTCGGACTACGATAAAGTCGGACCATAACAGAGTCGGACTAATATATAGTCGGACTACCGATAAATTACAAAAGCCGATTAGTATCATATGAAAAATAAATTCACCTTCCACTATCTCGAAATTACGAGAAAATATCTCGTAATTACGAGATAATTATCTCGAAATTACGAGAAAATATGTAAATATTGGTCACATGATATCTTTCTTTATTTGAGCTCTCCTCTCCTTATTCCGTCAGTGTGTTTTGGATGCTGTTTTAAATATAAGAAATCGCTTTCCAGTCAAAGCATACCAAGTAGACCATTAGAAGTTTTTAGAAAGTTAACTTACCGAGCGAAAGTTTATTCATGCTTTTAAAGTACAAAGGAAGGGAAACGACGATATATTATTGTAGGTTTCTGCACTATCAATTAATTAAATCAATTAAATTTTACAAGTTTTACTATAATATAAGCTAATAATAAAGTTAAACTATCATAATACTTAGTGTAACTGTGTGTGAAAGTTCAGGATTCTTGTAATTCCGTCGTTAAATGCACACTATGATTTTACATATTGTCGTTTGGCACATATATATCATCCTCAGAGACGGTATGCACGTACCCTCATGGTACATATTGTCCGTTGGTATATACATGTATACTACATATTGTCGCCGACGATGATATGTGTCGAGACAGGGCATGTTTTGCATCACGGTAATACTGTCGTCGGAGAAAATAGACCAATGGAGTATATTGTCACCAGTCGCGATGGAAGGGAGGAGGGGGAGGGGGGAAAGATAACTAAGGTATCTCTGTAGAGAATATTTAGCTGTGGTTATTAGATGCTGAATTGTTTAATGCGAATAGATATTTGGAATTCTTGTGCGATTCCAATACCATTTTCAATGGAGGCCGTGATCGCCTGCTTGTTAATCTTATCAAATTATTACATGTTTGACTTGTTTCATATCATATATTGATAAATTTCAGTTTAAAATATATATAATATGAAAATGTTATTTTAACAAACCACAATCCAGCGCTTTAATAAATGTATGCATCTTTTGTTTTTACTTTCTTAGTAGCATGCATGTACAGGACGTGCCATAGCTCTCTCTCTCTCTCTCTCTCTCTCTCTCTCTCTCCTCAATATCTTAAGTAACCAGTACTAAATGATTTGATAATTAAAGATACGAAGGTTGTTCGATATCTAATGTGTTTTGTACCACAACGCGATAACGCTTTGCACGATTTCGTGAATGATGATATTCTTGAATAACTCAATTCAATACCTTCCCAACAATATAAACACGAACCTTCAGCTCCACATAGTTTTAAACTTATAGTAATTTCAATAGACCCAGCCGTTGACCACTGTTGTAAAAATGTTTGGGTATTGAAGAAATTGGAGATTGTATAAAAGTTCGTACAAAACTCGGACATTCGGTAATGCAGATTTTTACTGAATTGGGGGAGGTTTATGGTCCTGATAAGGTATCTTATGAGACAGTTCGTAGGTGGAGAAAGAAAGTTCTGACTAGCACAGAGTTCGTCAAAGATGCAGCAAAATATGGCCGACCTGTGACTGTAACAAACAAGGCAAATGTCTCAAAAGTCAGGGAAATAATTGAAAGTAATGGCAGATAAACGATTCGTGATATTGCCAAAGCTGTTGGCATATCGCAATTGCTCAAAATGTTTCCCAAATTCAATCAAAGACAAATTGCAAACATTGTTACTGGTGACGAAACATGGGTTCACTATTTCAAACCAGTAAGAAAAATTGGAAACAAAATATGGCTAACTAAACACGGTAGAAGGTTCTTCTCATGTGATGGTATAGCCGTACAGATTCCGGTGCCGAAGAGCAAAGGTGTTACAGGTTAACGAGATGTTATAGTAAAAAAAGCTCAAGAAATATTATCATAAACGACGCCCTGTGTCAGGATTTAGGCATGTTCGTCTACTTCATGATAATGCTCCATCACTGCATACATCTGAGCTTGTGAAGCAATTTTTGAAGTCGAAGAAGGTTACCGTCTTGCGACACCCATGTGCATTTTACACAACGAACATCGCATGTTTGATAATATTACATTGATTAACATGATGAAAATATTTTGTACATATCTGAATAAAAATAAAATGGCGAGTGCTGATAAAAACCCTGCGACAGCTTATTTTTTCAATTGAAAATATTTCTGGAGGATTGTTGGTTTATCGCATCCGCTATCATTACCCGAAAATGACGTAACCTTATGTACAGTGCACTATCCGAATGAAAAACAAAATACGCAAAATTAGTTCTTCTATTGCTTGTACCCAAGGAAGCCAGATTAGTTTAGCTATGGAATATACTCAGCTCATTCATTAAATAAGAAACGTGTGCGAACTCAATATATATATATATATTTATAGGTTATAGACTTTGTATGGGAAAATATGACGACCGAGTTTTTTTGGCGCGTAGACGGACCGAGCTTGCGAGGTCCGTTCGCGACAAAAAACGAGGTCGTCATATTTCCCATACAAAGTGTATAACCTTTTTATTATATTCTTTCAATTTCATTTAGAAACTAACAATAATTTTATTTTTAACAATAACTTTATCGGTTTAACTGAGTAAAAGATGAAAAACACGAAAAATTTGAAAATTAACGGCGTAGAAATTTGATTGTGACGTAATGTTTGCGGGCCGGAATGTTTCCGGGCATATATCGTGTGATATATGCCCGCAAACTTTTAAAGAAAAAAGAAGAGATGAAATTGAAAGTATATAATAAATATATATATATATATATATATATATATATATATATATATATATTACACACACACATATATATATATATATATATATATATATATATATAAAGCACTAAATAATCACAACTAGGTACTGAAAATTTTCGCCCCAGCCCGGGGTCGAACCAGCGACCTGCGGCACCCACCGCCTAGCAAGACTGTCAAACCAGTGCGTAAGTCCACTCGGCCACAACCGCAGGTCGACCCCGGGCTGGGGCGAAAATTTTCAGTACCTAGTTGTGATTATTTAGTGCTTTATATATGAATTAATTGATTATCGCATGTATCGTTTAGATCCTAGGGGTAAACGTAAGGTTGGGTGTTGTTTGTGCTTTATATATATATATATATATATATATATATATATATATATATATATATATACTAGCGGAAATAAGAAACTGTGCATTAATATATATATATATATAGATATATATATATACTAGCGGAAATAAGAAACTGTGCATTAATATATATATATATATATATATATATATATATATATATATATATACTAGCGGAAATAAGAAACTGTGCATTAATATATATATATATATATAGATATATATATACTAGCGGAAATAAGAAACTGTGCATTATAAAATTTAGTATAATTTTTCTATATTTATTGTTTATATTTATAAAATCTAAACAATCGATAAAGGTGATGTTTTTTAACAATATCGGATAGTAACCGACTCAAATGCACGGACTTTCTCATGGTTAGTGAACACATGCTGTTTATTGAAGTGTTCGTACGCACGAGTTACTGTTTGGAGTCAGAAGTATAAAAGGTTTGCTTGGACTCTATTCGTTAAGGAAAGCACTTTAGTTTTGACCAAATTTACCCTTCTGTCATGCCACGACTCAGCGAAAACCAACGTAATCGTGCTGTTGGGATGCTTCAAGTTGGAATGGCACAAAATATCGTAGCAAGAAGTTTAGAGTTCATCGGAACACCATCCAGTCATAATGGAGACGTTTCCAACAATCTGGTAACACTCGGGATCGACCACGTTCTAGGCGTCCTCGTGTGACGTCGCGTCGACAGGACAACCACATTAGACTTGTGCACCTGAGAAATCGTTTCAAGACAGCAAGTTTCGCTGCTCGTAGCATTCCTGGACTTCGACAAATCAGTCCAAGAACTGTGAGTAATCGTCTGCGCGAACACAACATCAGACCAAGACGTCCAGCGGTGCACCCAATACTGCTTCAATGTCATCGTATCGCTAGACTAGCATGGTGCAGACGACATCTGCGATTCAGAATACAGGACTGGGCCAATATTCTGTCCACTGATGAATCCAGTTTTCATTTGGATAGCAGTGACGGCCGTTGTAGAGTGTATCGTCGCGTTGGGGAGCGGTACCAGGACGCTTGTGTTGTGCAACGTCAACAATTCGGTGGAGGTAGCGTTATGGTGTGGGGTGGAATAACAGCACGCGGAAGGACCCCTCTACAAATTGTCAATGGAAATTTCACCGGCGTACGCTATCGAAACGAAATTATTCAGCGCCATGTGATACCCTTCATACAGAGACAGCAAAATCACATCACTCTGCAGCAAGACAACACAAGGCCACATGTTGCATGTGTAGTCAGGGACTTTTTTGTTCAACAGAATCTCGATGGCTTGCCTTGGCCAGCTGTTTTCCCCGATTTATCGCCGATCGAGCACGTCTGGGATGAAACGGAACGACGTCTACGACATTGGCTGATTAAGGCCAGGCTTTAACCATCTTCTGGAACAACATCCCTCAAGCATTTCTGAACACTTTAGTGGCATCAATGAGGCGCCGTTGTCAAGCATGTGTGAATGCAATGGTGGTCACACGCGTTATTAACTTTGTTAATTCAAGTTCGAATACCAATGTCTTTCGAGTGTGCTGAAATTGACGTTATTCGACGTTAACATTAATGGATTATGAAATGTTGTAACGAATACATTTGTTAACAGCATTAAAATAAATAAAATTTGTTCATTGTTATTTTTTATTATTTTTTTATATACTAAATAATGCACAGTCCCCCCCCCCCCCCCCCCCCCCCCGCTAGTATATGTTAACATGTAAGACTTTGATATCCTAAGCTGTAAGATCATGTCTATGTTAAGAAGTTTTTCTGTAACGGAAATGTTTATTATCGCTTTAAAATTAAAATGTTCATGGACATCTACAAGACCTCAGTTGCATTAGATAAACAATTACCTATTGAACTGGGGTGAAACCATTCAAGGCGAACAGGTAAATGGGACAAACGCACTCGGAGCGAACAGGTAATGGGGATGAAACCACTCGGATTCAGTAGCTTCATTATATTCCTAGGCATACCATAATGTATCTGCGCAAGATCATTACTCTTGTTCATATAATATGAATAAAATTCAAGAATTTATTCATATTTTCACTCTCATTCTGTTTCCTATCAATATGTCAATTTCATCCATATAGTCTCAATTTGTGACTATATTGTATATCGGAAGCTTCTACTTTGAAGCTGTTCGGTTTTTTGTTTATTTTCACTGTTGTGCTATTTATAGTAAAACTGCCGATTTGCGTGCCTATAGCCAGGGCTTTACAAGCCCGGCTAAAAAATTATCATTTGTGCGCATACGGTTCGCCGTAGATTGTTAGACGTCGTCGTTTGAGCGTTGGTAATAAACACGAATACCCGCATCCATATATACGAAATATCGCATGACAGTGATAGAACAAATGTCAACAGACATAAGTCTTTCTGCTTTGTTGTTTATTTAACATTCAGTATAATAAAAACTAATATTGCATGTAGTTGAGGGTAACATTGAAAATTTTCTCCTCTCGAGAAATCATTGTTAACCTTGGCTATGCCTCGGTTTTCTCGTTTTCCCGGGGTGAAAATGTTCAATGTTACCTTCAACTACATGCAATATTTATATAATGATAGGCATTTCCCCATGAATGCTCTCCAGTTGTAAACAGTGTGTGTATGAATACAGAACTACTTGATACATGTATATACATTGTACGTCTATATCAACGACCGGGAATTCTGTGCACAATCGTCAAGTTTAACACGATGTACATAGCTCTGTAACAAACTCTATGACCCTAGTTGTAGAAATTAAGAATATGCTTTTAAAATTTTTAAAATACTATAGAACTCTCCATTTATGTGATTTTGAAAACCAATCATTGGTGACATTTTTTTCCTTCTTGACAAAAATAGACAATCTCAAAAAAAAAGAACGAAAACAGGGTTTACGTTGTCAAAAGTGATGGAGTTTGATTATATTTGTGCATAAACCAGAAAATCTGAAAAAGTACTGAAAAGGGTATTAGAAGTGTATTTCCTATCAAATATGTATTTCTGGAAAATTTGAATGGGAGTATGATGTAATATTGATAAGTGTCCACTAAATTTCGGGGGAAGCAGTCTTCAATATGCCCGTTACTCCTTACAATGATGAGAATACCCATTGAATTAGGACATCCTTGTATCAATGATTCCCTTGACTAAGATTTCAGAGTATATGAGAAAAATTCATTGACAAATAATTTTCTCATTCCTCTGTTCTGTCTGCCTATCCTTAAATGTAAATATGAAAAACACCTGTTTGTGGTGATAGACTCCTGCTATTTTAATATATCGGTTAAATACCAACATTCCCCAAGAAAATCTTGATAATTATATAAATGTCACTCATGTCAAAATCATCACATCACCTGCATCTCCTTCTTCTTAAGAGATTTTAAAAAACTGATGCGCAAAGGGCCAGATTGCATGGGGATACACTGTAAGGAATGAATGGACCATCCCTTCCCTCCGCTAGAGGACCTCCCCCAATAAGATTTACAATATAAAGATAGTTAAAGACACTAAAATGCATATAAAATGATTGGGAGCTTGTATCAGTTTCCAAAATTTATAGCGTAGTAATTTACCTTAATAAGGAAAGGAAAATTACACTTAATGATTTATCAGTCTTATCTCAAACATTCAGGTCTAAAGCTTTACACTTCTTTTAAAGTTGTTTCACCAAAACACTCCCAGTATCACTAGTTAAAGTTCTCAAGACTGCATGAATTCCTAAACAGCGCAGTGTCCAGAACTTCCATACACATACTCACCTACAAAGGTATTGTGTTTGATTAAATCGCCAACGCTGACCAGACCGGCTTTTCCTTGGACCTGGGTGACATTGCACAATGCAGCCTCCATATATTCAGATGACTGTGGGGATTAGTACTATAAAAGTATTCCCGTCACTTGTGTGTACTGGATAATTTCCACCCCGTAACACAATCTACGTGGATACCTGCAGGATAAACAGTCAAATCTTCAGTGATTCAGTCATCAAAGATTTTTTTAACTGATGATTATAGGTGAAATGTCGGAATTGAATGCAATAATAGTTTACACTCATGATGCGAGTGGTGAATATATACATGTACATGCATTAGTTGTACTCTGTGATGTATTGGATGGTGGACAGGCCATACATTTTCAAAATATACACGTGTTGAAACTTCGATAATTTTTATCGAAGACCACAACGAGGCTCTAATATCATTTCATGGTCTAAGGGAGGGAATTTTAAAGTGACTTCTTAAACATGTTAAAGATAAGTTGTGAACGTAGTGAAATAATGAAAGCCCGTCAAATCAACAGAAAATGTCGATTCATGAATTATTGTCTTCGAGACAGTAATTCCTGTTCTTAATTTCCAATGTGTATTGACCTTAAAGGTCACCAGTTCGGAATAATGCGGAAGAGAGGTACTGCGCACATGTTAGATTTGTATACAGTTAAAACATGTCAATTTGAAAGAAAATTCATTTTCAAAATTCCATTTCAGTGGCACATTTGCATAATTATTACTTTCTTACACTTATAGTACTTCACTTCATTCATGAAACGATGAAATATTTAAAAACAAATGAAAAGCTTTCTCAGCAACCCGATTATGTTCGACAATCGTCGTTCCCGTGTCCGAGTATATGACTATTGCGTCAAAGGTATGGCGGCTTATACGAAACGCTCATTGTTGGTATGCTTTCAAACAATATTCCCTTGTTTAATTTGCTGAATTTTTCGCCAGATCTTAAGGATTATATTAGGTATACCGGTAGGTGTTAATTGGTGCATAATTTGGTTAGTTGAAAAGTACCATCAGTTATGTACAGCTTGTGTTGCTCTAAATGAATCACAGATCTGAGTTAACAACTTGTTTTGGTTGGTTAATTCAGGCTCAGATATAGGCTTATAAGATGAGGTCCATTGCGTCTAAAAGTGTTTTCATTACTTAGCTACGATCATTGAGGCCACTTATTAAATGATGAAATCTTCTAGGATATTTGTAAACTGCTAATTGATGACGTATTTTCAAGTCAGATATGGCACAAAGCGTGACATGCATACATGCATGTATGCGAGTACTACTAGGGATCGATGTGCCTTTCCTCTGATTAATGGCAGTCAGAGAATTTAGACAGTGGGGAATATTGCAATCATTCTCCTGTTCCTGGAAGGAGTTCAAAGATTTACACCTCCAATGACTATTGGGTCTGTTGACACTGCGCTATAATTTTTATAACCTTATAAGAAAACAATCTATACCTAATGATCTGACACTCCGTGGTCAGTTGTAGAATTCTATTTATCAATACTGCATTTCTGACCCGAGCAGACAGGCTCATCACTGGGCGTTTTCTGAGTCATGGGCGTTGTTTGAGTCCAGGGCATAGTTTTAATTTTGGGAGTTGTTGGTGTAGCTTAAGTTATAGGCGTTGTTTGTGTCCCAGGCTAGTGGCGGGAAGTGATACATGCATAATGCTGCCGTTGGAGTGATTCCGAAGCGTGGGTTCGCTCTCAATACTTGCTCGGATTGCAAAATATTAGACGTCGAATTGCTATTGTCGTAAGCCAACGGTTCAACGGGTGCATCGTCGTCCGAGGCGTATATGGCGGCGGAGTTGTTTGAGATAAGGTTGGGTACTCCGAAAGCATTGCTGATGCCGGGGTTGATATAACATCTGGTTGATAATATGTTGCAAATATGACATAGAGTATTACTAGCCGGATATGTATTTCTATCCCTGCACATTCCAAGACAGAAAGAACACTGAGCAACTACCGTACATGTAAATGTTGGTGTTAGGTATTGGTGCACATTTGGGGTAACACTGCCACTTGGATAAGCAAACCTAGATCTACCTGATCTTGGCATTTTGACGCCTTGGTCTAAAATTGGGGATCTGTTGTACTGGCGAGTAACATCTTATCCTTTGATTAAAGCTGAGGCTGTTCCCCATACTGTGGTGATACAAATTGTGGGGATATATAATGGCCGAGATTCGAAGCGATTCAATTCATTAATTTTTGGAGGTAGATGTAGGAGTGGTTTTTTTCTTCATGTAGATCTCAAAATGCTTCCAACGACTACTGTTTGATGATGTTATCACATTCGTAAATTTTACTAATTAAAAAATTAGAATGACAGTCCATCTTGCAGATCTATATTTTGAATATTTTAAAAAGTGCGTTAGTCGAATTGGGGCGATATTTGGGCTATACAAACGTTGAAGTTACATTAAACAAATTGAGTATGGATGTACTCGAGTAACTACATGTACTACGCATTGCATGTGTCGGGTTCAGCAATGATTTTTTTCTTTTTCATTTTTCAAATCATGCAAATACTGCACAATGGGGTACAAATTTTACGTACTTCAAAATACAGTACCTGGTCATAAGTGAGTCATCATTTCATTTTTTCACTATGTATTTCATTAAAAAAATGCCTTTTTGAAAAAAAAATATTGCAACGTTATTTTAGTTCATTGTTAGGGATATAATATCTTTAAATGCAAAATTTTTTGTAGTTTTTTCACATAATTTCAAAATAATTTTATCTGTAGGGGTTGTGGTGATAATTACCCATCAAGTGCAAAATTGAAATTTTACGACACAAATTTGGTAAGGAAGTGTAGTATTTTGAGGTTAGAAAATTTGCCTTGATGATTTCAAAATTTATTCTCAATGATCAATGTATCACAACTTGTTTAGCATCCTAAGAAAAGAAAATTCGAAAATTTTGCATGATTAAGTGAAAAAAAATATGGAAATCGGATTGATATTGACCTCACAATAAGTATTTATAAAAGACATTTTTCAATGAAATATATAGTAAAAAAAAAAAAAGAAATGATGACTCACTTATGGCCACATACTGTACATATCGAGGTTTTTTATTCAACACTTCATGCAGAACAAATTAAACATTTACAGAGTCTGCAAAACCGTGCTACTACACCTCCAAACCCCGTTTCGTTCCGTGAAAACTGTTCACCGTTCCGTACAAACCGTTCACCTTTCCGTCCAAACCGTTCACCGATCCATGTGAAAGTGCAGACGGTTTTACAATTTTCAGTCACTTGGAGCTATTTTAAAAGGACTTCAGTTTATGAACTGGAGTAAGAAATTCAGCTTAGCTTGTTGCAATGCACAAACATTCTGTTAATAGTGGTACAGTGCCAAGACCCAGCTAAAATTCGACCAAAAAATAATAGACATTTTTTCTGTATTCATTTCTGCATACATTATATATACTAGCGGAAAAAAGGAATGTACATTATTTAATATATGGGGGGAAAATGAACAATTTTTTTTTGTATTATTGTTAACAAATGTATTCGTTACAACATTTCATAATCCATTAATGTAAACGTCGAATAACATCAATTTCAGCACACTCGAAAGACACTGGTATTTAAACTTGAATTAACAAAGTTAATAACGCGTGTGACCACCATTTGCATTCACGCATACTTGACAACGGCGCCTCATTGATGCCACTAAAGTGTTCAGAAATGCTTGAGGGATGTTGTTCCAGATGTTGGTTAAAGCCTGGCCTAAATCAGCCAATGGCACTGGCTGATTTGGTAACGGCGTAGACGTCGTTCCATTTCATCCCAGACGTGCTCGATCGGCGATAAATCGGGGGAAATAGCTGGCCAAGGCAAGACATCGAGATTCTGTTGAATAAAAAAGTCCCTGACTACACGTGCAACATGTGGCCCTTTTGTTGTCTTGCTGCAGAGTGATGTCATTTTGCTGTCTCTGTATAAAGGGTATCACATGGCGCTGAATAATTTCGTCTCGATAGCGTACGCCGGTGAGATTTCCATTGACAATTTGTAGAGGGGTCCTTCCACGTGCTGTTATTCCACCCAACACCATAACGCTACCTCCAACGAATTGTCGACGTTGCACAACACAAGCGTCCTGGTACCGCTCCCCAACGCGACGATACACTCTACAACGGCCGTCACTGCTATCCATATGAAATCTGGATTCATCAGTGAACAGAATATTGGCCCAGTCCTGTATTCTGAATCGCAGATGTCGTCTGGACCACGCTAGTCTAGCGATACGATGACATTGAAGCAGTAATGGGCGCACCGCTGAACGTCTTGGTCTGATGTTGTGTTCGCGCAGACGATTACGCAGTTCTTGGACTGATTGGTCGAAGTCCAGGAATGCTACGAGCAGTCAAACTTGCTGTCTTGAAACGATTTCTCAGGTGCACAAGTCTAATGTGGTTGTCCTGTCGACACGACGTCACACGAGGACGCCCAGAACGTGGTCGATCCCGAGTGTTACCAGATTGTTGGAAACGTCTCCATTATGACTGGATGGTGTTCCGATGAACTCCAAAGTGTCTTGCTACGATATGTTGTGCCATTCCAGCTTGAAGCATCCCAACAGCACGATTACGTTGGTTTTCGCTGAGTCGTGGCATGACAGAAGGGTAAATTTGGTCAAAACTAAAGTGCTTTCCTTAACGAATAGTGTCCAAACAAACCTTTTATACTCCTTACTCCAAACAGTATTGGCCAGTAAAACTTGTGCTTACGAACACTTCAATAAACAACATGTGTTCACTAACCATGAAAAAGTCCGTGCATCTGATTCGGGTACTATCCGATATGGTTCAAAACATCACCTTTATCGATTGTTTAGATTTATAAATATAAACAATCGATAACGAAAAATTATACTAAATTTTATAATACACAGTTTTTCTTTTTTCCGCTAGTATATATAGTATTGGATGAAGTTTGGTAGTCATGTAGATTGATCATGTGTGATTATATTAGAAAACAGATTAGATTTTTATAACATTTGGTTCATTGTTTTTTCATCGGCGGACTTGGGTACCCTATATTTAGAATTCTATACCTTTATTCTTTAACAGTAAATTCACACCCAAGCGATATACATGTGTATACAGTTGTCTGTGGATTTGCTATGTAACATTGTCTTACAACCTCAAATTGAGGTTTTTTTCCACAGTGGGACTACTTAAATATATCTTCTTTTTGAAAGTACCCCGACTGGTGTGTACAATGCTGAGTGTGCCCAATGACTACAATATTTTACATGGTTTTCCATACTTTTTAAAAATTTAAAACAGCCTTTCCTTATTATATGGCAAACACATGATATTGTTATCCTCAATTTTAAAGTACATGTACACAACAGACGTCACACGAGACCGGTTCTGTAGTGTGTTTTCATTTTTCTTAGGTACTTGTACCTGTAGGCCTATTTATGGATGTCTACTTACCTGAAGATGCATATCATTTATGAAGATTAAAAAAAAAAAAATTACAGAAATATCACAGATGAAGCTTGCTTACCAACTGCCGTGACATTAGACAATAAAATATGTCATTCGGTGTGCAACGTGTCCCTTTGTTTACAATCTAAAAATATGCACCCACTAGGTGACGTTGTATGCGTGTGGCATACCGCGGTACCATAAAACCGGCAATATCATAGGATGATTATGGATGGCGCGCCGGAAGAATATATTTTGCGAGGTTATGGTTTGTGCTGGTTCAGTCCACGCATTTACATATATATGTACGACAAAATTTAAAACACATGTATGTATACGTACCTGTCTCAAACACACTCTCCTGATTACAACGTCAGTGAACAATTAACTTTACGTCACTTCGACAATTACATTGACGTCATCAAATTTTGACGTTATACAGCACACGTTTGGTAGCGTAGTTTAGTAAGTGTTCGTTAAAAGTACAATTTCACAACTGGAACTGCATAAAGATAGGTGAAATATATTCATTTTCTACCAAACTCAGAGGAAGGGGTTGGACCCTCAGTTCCTCTCTACAAGTGCGCTTGACATGACCTCTACTAACGGAATAAGGATGTATGATTTAAAAAAAAAAACACGAGAAAATCCCTATAGTGTAATGAAGATCGCACAATAGGATAACATTTCAAAAATCTCTATTTGAATGCAAGACAGTGATATCCTTAATTAAAGAAGATGGGTGAACAAGGCAAGAAAAGTGCCTGAGAGGAGGTGGATAGGAAAGACAAAAATAAAATCACTTTTAAAAAAATTCAAACAAAATCCTTCATGACATGAGTTCAATTCATCAGTTCAAGTTTATGCCTCGTTCACACGAAGAATTTAATTCGCATTAAACGTAAGTTAATGCGAATTAAATCTGAACCGCGTTCACACGGAGATTTTAATGCGCATTAGTTTACTTCGAATTAAAATTGACGTCGCGATTTAATGCGAATTAAATTTACTTCGCATTAGCTCCGTGTGAACGCTAAGCGAAGCTAATTCGAATTAAATGAAGACGCATGCGTAATGGCCAATTTGGGTCACATGCATCATACCCATGGTCAGCTATATATATTAATGTTAGTTTTGTACGAAAAACTAAGCAAAATGATAATAATCACTAAAAACATGTGCAAACAGCATGTCATTAGATAACGTCAGACGTAAATCTGCTCTGCATAGGCATACTGAGTAATACATGTAGAAGGAATTGCTTTTAAATACGACAACAATGTTTTAAAATAGTGATAATATGATTTTCTTTTTTACATTTTTTAAAAACAAATATGCCGCTCATTGTTAATTTGTATACCATATGACGTCATAGTAGTCTTATAATACGTATTAGTAATTGAAAATTACGTCACAACAGTAGTCAGCGGAATGGTGAAAAGGACGTTCCGAAGTTTTAAAATTGGGCCCATGAAGAAACAATAGATTGTCTAGATTGAATGCTGGTTGTCAGAGGAAATAACAAGTAATTTCTTGGGAACATATCAATAAACACGACAAAAAACTCCTTATGTGTAGATCAGTTATGTATGTAAATTGTAAACATGTAGTATACTACATGTAGGCCTATATAGCGTTTTGAACAAAGAATTCTGCATCTACACAATATTCATTAAAATATCTATTAAAATAATTTTCAATAACATAGTCTATTCTATTATTTCGCGCACCCTTTAATAGAGATGCATACGAATTTAATGCGCATTAGTTTACTTCGCATTAAATATTATTTTACTTCGTATCAAATTTGATGCGAAGTAAAATTTAATGCGCATCCGTGTGAACGAGGCATTACATTCTTACCATTCATCACTACTAGTCAATCAGCCAATAGGCCTATATCTTACTTTGAATGTGAAAATAACTAACGGTATATGTAAACAGTAACGGAAGATGAACGTTGTCAAACAAGTGGGCGACCCCCCCCCCCCCTCCCCCTCCTCTCCCTCGGGTTATATACGTGCCTGTAATAATCTCTATGCAGCATTGACGGTTTCAGGTTTTGATTCGCAACTTAGAATATTATTATGTTGTACAGAATCCTAATCTTTAACGCAATAATTAGATAAATGTTGATTCAAGTTTGCTGAATATCACATCCTATTTATTTTTATCTGTAATAATACGTATACATTGAGATGCATACGAAAGCCTAGAACTCATCAGATAGAGCATGGTTATTTGAAGTCAGCCTTACGGTTACACATTTTCATACACATATTTTCGTACAATTTCTCTGTCATAAAAAGTTTTTCGTCTAGTGTGTGCGTGCTAAATTAACGCGAAGGCAAATATGAAGTGGGGAGGGGGGGGGGGGCTTTCACATCAACGGGTATACCCACAGACACCTGAAGTATGAATATTACTTACCCTCCCCCACCCCTTCTTTCGATTTATGTAATCGTTTCATGCTTTTTGTAAGCTTTAGAAATTGGCCTTAAAACCACCAGTATAATAGATACTTCAGGTGTCTGAACCAAGACCTTAATACAGGGAACTCAATATAAGCGGCTGCTATCTCCATATGCGGAAAAACCTGAGGTTTGTTTTTTCTCCTCCAATTGAAAGCCGTAATTTGAGGATAATGGATACGATACATTCCATGGTTTCTCAGTCTTAAACATGACTTTAAAATTCTTTCTGACAGGAAAGCGTTATCTGTTAAAATCCACAGGCAATTGCATCGCTTGGGGTCGAATTTACTATGTAAAGAGTACTCTTTATATAGTAAATTCGACCCCAAGCGATGCAATTGCCTGTGTTAAAATCGTATGTATACTCATTTAGAATTAAACAAGTTCGTCTTCACCATGATTTATAGGATCATCCATTAACAATGGGCAAACAATTCATGAAAATGAATGCCAAGTCATTAGAAAAAGATATTGCAAACTACAGGATAAAAACAATTTCGTATAGCGTGTATCGCTTAGTGTAATTTCAGCTTTGCGAAGACGATCCGATGTCCTAATTTTTGTGTAGTGACATAAATTAGACAATTTATCGGTAGAATGTCGCCTTGACCTATTTATCAAAGTTGTTGTACCTGTTTTACTCTATGGAGGGGAAGTATGGGGTAATGATGAAAATCTCGATATAATTTAACAGGTTCATCTGGAATATCTGAAAACAATTCTTAATTTGAAAAGCTCAACTCCGATTTATATAATCTATGGGAAAACTGGGCGTTCAAGGTTTATAAGAGAATGAATAAATACAGGACAAAATTGTTATGTCCAGAAAATAAAATGTAATTATTTATAGATATTTTTATACCTGATATGATATGATGAAGATTGATTAAAAACCCCATGAATTGACTGTATCCAAAGAATTTTGAACATGTATTTCGAATTCATAAGGAAGGCTTATGATGTTAATGAAATGATTGAAAGATCAATTTCCTCAGTTGTGGTCTTCTGATGTCAATGACTCTTTCCAGGGCCAGGTTTACAAACTTTTCAAATATTGAGAGAAATATGTACTTTGCCTGTAAAAATTAAGAACATTATTTATGGAATTTCGCACTTCAAACCATCACTTACCTATAGAGACAGGTAGACGATATGATATTCCTCAGAATAAAACATTATGTACATTTCTGTACATTATGTAACAAAGGAGAAATAGCTGATGAATCCCACTACATTTTACAGTGTTCAACTTTTTCACAAATTAGGAAAAATAGTTAGATGACAAAAATTATGAAATATCAATTGTTCTGAAGTTTACTGAACCTTTGTCAAGCCAAAATATGAAAGCATAAAGAAATGTTTGTGTAGATATTCCACACACCTTTGTCTGTTTCTCGGTCTTCTGCTGCCTCACAAATGTATTACTACCATATCTATACAGATTTCACGTGTCTTCCTGTCATCCATTTAAATACATTGTTTCATATATGAACCTCTGACGATTTTTTTTTTTGCACTAATTATATTTATATATTTATTTTTCTTGTATACCTTGTATTCCATTGAACATAGTTCGGTTGAATAAATTAATTAAAATTGACATATACATACGTAGATCTAATTCCATCAAAAATAGGTATTTATTTGGTCTCAGAAGTGGTGTGACCAGTGGACCTTATTCATAACACACACACACACACACACACACACAAATGTGTAACCTCTTGCTGTCACTCAGAGTTACAATTGTTTATAGTATACTGCGGTACAATAGGATATTGAATCACACCGGGATTCAGGTCACCCTCCTATCACCCGGATTCTTATTTATAACTCTAACTAAAATGTTGGGATCAGAATTTATAATGAGGATAGTCGATCGATCCAAGAACTTTTCTTTCTTCTTTTTTTTTTCATTCACAAGAGACACAATTCACTTTTTTTCACGGCACACAACCATATTCTTGTATAACTAACATTTCTGTAGACACTTTCGGAGGATACATATTTGGACAGAGTTAATTGAAACTTGGCATCGAGGGCGAGACTTCTGCTTGCTAAACGTTTCCTACGTTCATCTGATTTGTAGATCTCGACAGTGCTGCTCGTTCCTCCATATATCTTTTCGCTAGGTCCGGACCAGGCCTGTAGTATACCAACCAAGGAGATTCACGTACATGTAGTTCCTTCTGATCTTCAATAAGTTTGTTGTCCAATTCAGTATCAACAGTTTCTTTGTTGTGGACCGATTTCTGAGCCTCTTTTCCGATACGACGGTGTTTCTTTTGCAGTGGAATGTCTTTTATTATCGATAATCATTCCATTTCTATTTACTGTGTTAGCAGAGGTTCTTTGATCCACACAAACGTTCTCGGTGGAACTTTTCCTGGAATGATCTCTCGTAAGTTTTTCACAATCCCTACTACGACAACATGAACTTAAGCACTTGAGCTCTAACCTTTTGATTCCCGCGCTTTTTGATACAATATTTCTTAGGGACTTCGATTTGAATGATTTCTGGGCGCACTTGATTAAAACCACCCCACGAAATGCATGTGTCTATTTCGTTGATGTAACTTTGAAAGGAATCTGTTAAGATTAAAATGACTTTCACTGTTGTAAAACAGGGGTAATAGTAGGGACCCATGAAAACCTGATCAATTTTGTAATTTATCCACTTTCTTCAATAATCTAAGATTTCTTACAAAGCTTGGTTTCAAAATTTTAGGGCTTAATCTTCTATTCGTGTTTTTTTTAAATATTCATTTAATCTTTTGAATTCTAATTCAAATAACTTTTCGTTGTTCTACTTCGGCATTGGCTAGCCTATGATAGTTTTGTAATTTTTCTAATGCTACATGTACATCAGGTATCTAGGCAGGTTAGATATTTCCAATTTCGAACATCTTCTGATTTTCCGCACTTGTCATTTCTGCAAGTAACTGCAAAATATCAGAAAATGTTTACCCTAGTATCATTTATTAATTGCTCGTGCTACATACAATAGCATATAATG